>NC_047505.1:53180677-53259755 GCF_902827115.2 Pseudochaenichthys georgianus | reverse complement strand
CAAGAGTGGGCGACAATTTAACACGAGGGGGCAGGTCGCTCCAGAGCCTGGGGGCTACCGATGAGAACGCTCGGTCTCCCCTGGTCTTTCTCTTTGTTGTTGGGACTACAAGCAGCAGCTGATCAGCCGACCTCAACGCCCTTGAGGGGGCGTGCACCTGCAAGAGGTCGGAGATGTACTCTGGGGCCAGCCCATTAAGAGATATAAAAACAAACAATAACATCTTAAAATGGACTCTGAAACGGACAGGAAGCCAGTGGAGCGAAGCCAGAACTGGTGTGATGTGGGCAAACGTGCGGGTTCCTGTGAGCAGCCGCGCCGCAGCGTTTTGTACCAGCTGCAGGCGGGCCAGCGAAGTCTTATTTAGGCCGGCATTACAATAATCTAAAGGAGTTCTTGACCCACGCCACACCCTCCCACCAAGTTTCATGTAAGTCGGTTTTACGTAATTAACTACAACTATTTCCAAAGACAGGTCACAAAGATGCATTTGGCATACTATTGTGAAGGAAACATTTTGTGACCGCTATAGTACATGCTTGTGTACATGGGGATGCGATATTATAAATAATAAGTAACATGTTTTAAATATTGAATCCTAACTAAGTCAAGTTGGAAATTGGATTCTGCTTAAAAACTCAAGAAAGTCCGTTTTCTTTCGAGGCATTTCTGAGATTTGTTTACTTCCTCTACATTTATCAAGTCACTTAAAACGGCTTTCTAGATACCCTCTGGAGTCCATCAGAGGTGATTATACAGCACCATCAACGTGCCGCTCAGATTCTGTGGTTATAATGAAAGAATGATGAATTAATGTCCACGCTAATGGCTATAGCTCCGATGTTTCTTTAGGGACGTTTCAGCGCAGACACAAGCTGCTGCAGTCCAACTCTAAATTGATTCCTGCATTGGGGCGTTTGTTCTGGACTGATTGCATCGTGTTGTGTGCATTTCTCCAGAGGGCGAAGTCATCGTGTCTGAAGAAGCTGTTGCTGCTGCGGGAGAGGAGGATGATGTCCGCTCAGAGGAAACACGCAGCTCGACGGTAAGCCTCTGTTTGTCCTCAGATATCAAACTGCGCTCTGTAGGTTTGATTAGCAGGAGGCTTCGATGACTCACTGTTTGCAGAAGTCTTTGAAACGCCCAAAATAACCTTTAGCACGGAGAGGCGGGGACCAAACGGCCAAGGCAACTGGATTATTACATGAGCTGAGGTACAATTGAGGACGTTGAATAGACATTGTCCTCCTCGTTTTGTCTCGCGGTCGGTCTTTCAGAATCAGAATTACTTTATTTGTCCCAATATCATTTACACAATTACAACAGAAGAAGTAGTGCAGATAAAGTGAAGACTTACATATCAACAAATAACTAAGTAAGGCAAGGCACGTTTCAAAGGGAATTCAAATTGCTTTTCAAAAATAAAAGACATTAAGAAAGAGTGCAGTTGAAACACATGGCATTTAAAAGCAGTTATTAAAAAGCAAAGAAACATACAAAATACAAGACTATTACTATTTGGCCTTTAAGCCATTTGTGTTTTCAATTCCCAGAATTAGGATATTTAAACCTGCTTTTAGATTTTCCGGCATTCATAAAAGTTACAGTAACATGTGAATAGTTCAATTAAAAGCAGCGACGTGAATACATGTCTTCAGCCTGGGTTATGAAGTATGCACACGTTGTTAATGTCAAAAAACACACTACTGTAAGTACAAAAATAAATAGCAGATAAGTACACCATGGTCCAGAAGGAGCAGTATATTTGTTTTAAATTATTTATTTACGAACCACAAACAACGAATGATAGCAAGATGTATTCTGTCCTGCTTCCAAGAAACATTTTGGATCCAGGACTTTTCTGCTATACCGAGTATTCCTACACACTTCTACTTTTACTCAAGTACAAGATCTGAGTACTTCTACTTTTACTCAAGAACAAAATCTGAGTTATTCTACTTTTACTCAAGTACAAGATCTGAGTACTTCTACTTTACTCAAGTACAAGATCCGAGTACTTCTACTTTTACTCAAGTACAATATCTGAGTTATTCTACTTTTACTCAAGTACAAGATCTGAGTACTTCTACTTTTACTCAAGTACAATATCTGAGTACTTCTACTTTTACTCAAGTACAAGATCTGAGTACTTCTACTTTTACTCAAGTACAATATCTGAGTACTTCTACTTTTACTCAAGAACAAGATCTGAGTACTTCTACTTTTACTCAAGTACAATATCTGAGTACTTCTACTTTTACTCAAGTACAATATCCGAGTACTTCTACTTTTACTCAAGTACAATATCTGAGTTATTCTACTTTTACTCAAGGACAAGATCTGAGTACTTCTACTTTTACTCAAGAACAAGATCTGAGTACTTCTACTTTTACTCAAGTACAAGATCTGAGTACTTCTAGTTTTACTCAAGTACAATATCTGAGTTATTCTACTTTTACTCAAGGACAAGATCTGAGTACTTCTACTTTTACTCAAGAACAAGATCTGAGTACTTCTACTTTTACTCAAGTACAAGATCTGAGTACTTCTAGTTTTACTCAAGTACAATATCTGAGTTATTCTCCTTTTACTCAAGTACAAGATCTGAGTTATTTTACTTTTACTAAAGTACAAGATCTGAGTACTTCTACTTTTACTCAAGTACAATATCTGAGTTATTCTACTTTTACTCAAGTACAATATCTGAGTACTTCTGCTTTTACTAAAGTACAAGATCTGAGTACTTCTACTTTTACTCAAGTACAATATCTGAGTTATTCTACTTTTACTCAAGTACAATATCTGAGTACTTCTACTTTTACTCAAGTACAATATCTGAGTACTTCTACTTTTACTCAAGAACAAGATCTGAGTACTTCTACTTTTACTCAAGTACAATATCTGAGTTATTCTACTTTTACTCAAGTACAATATCTGAGTACTTCTACTTTTACTCAAGTACAATATCTGAGTACTTCTGCTTTTACTCAAGAACAAGATCTGAGTACTCCTGCCTCCTCTGGAGTGTTTGTCTTCAGTGAATGTCCTCGCTGTGTCTCTTGACGTTCAGACGAGGCTCTGCAGTGAACTGTTGCTGACGGACAGATTCCTCTCAGGATTATTCCTGTTCTGCGGTCGGGCTTCAGGCTTGTTTTGAGCTCCAGATGTTGGCCTGATGTTTCTGCAGGAGGTCGCCAGCAGAGGGCGCTGCAGCCTCAGAGCTTTTCCTCTTTTAATGACCTGCCATCTGATCCTGCTGAGGTCGCCTGGAACTCCTCTGATAAACAGGCTATTTAGACATTCAGAGTAATAATGCTGGTGTTAGTGAGGAATGACAAAGGAAAGACACAGTGGAGATGCATCTCAGAGCTTATTATAAGTATTTTAGTTACATTACATTTACATGTACATGTACATCCCACCCTCTGGAACTCTCTCCCCCCCGAAATCCGCAGCGCCCCAACCCTGGACATTTTCAAAAAAGCCCTCAAAACGCACCTTTTCACCGAGGCTTTCCCCACTGTATAGTAGTTTAATAGGTTTATTTTTCCGCTACTTCCCCCCCCACCCCCTTAACCTGTCTGCCTTTTTTCCCCAACTCCCCCCCCCTACCCGACTTGTAAAGCGACCTTGGGTTTCCTGAAAGGCGCTATAAAAATATTATATATTATTATTATTATTATTTAGCTGACGCTTTTATCCAAAGCGACTTACAATAAGTGCATTCCACCAGGAAGATACAAACATGAAGAAAACGGAATCATAAAGTACATCAGCTTTCATAGAGCTGAACATTTCAAGTGCTACTCAACTGGCTATACATAAGTCATTCCTTTATTAGTATATAAGTGCTTTATTAGTATATAAGTGCTTTATTAGTATATAAGTGCTTTGTTAGTATATAAGTGCTTTGTTAGTATATAAGTGCTTTATTAGTATATAAGTGCTTTGTTAGTATATAAGTGCTTAGTTAGTATAAGTGCTTTGTTAGTATATAAGTGCTTTGTTAGTATATAAGTGCTTTGTTAGTATGTAAGTGCTTAGTTAGTATATAAGTGCTTAGTTAGTATATAAGTGCTTTGTTATTATATAAGTGCTTAGTTAGTATAAGTGCTTTGTTAATAGTTCTATTGCTCGAAGTGGAGACGAAAGAGATGAGTTTTCAGTCTGCGCCGGAAGGTGACCTGGGTCTCTGAGCGGGGAAAGGACAGAATTAGTTGGGTGTCGTCAGCGTAGTAGTGGTATGAAAAACCATGCGGGCTAATGGCAGATCTGAGCGAGTTTGTGTACAGAGAGAAGAGGAGGGGACCGAGAACAGAGCCCTGAGGGACCCCTGTAGTTAATAGGGTCGGACTCGGACCCTCTCCAAGTAACCCTGTAGGTGCGGTCTTTGAGGTATGAGGTGAGGAGGGAAAGTGCAGAGCCTGAAACTCCAAGTTCTTGGAGAGTGCGAAGGAGGATCATAAATAGTTTATTCTATTTGAATCATAGCGATATGAAGACCTTCTAAAAGTGTGTGAAACATATTTATAAGAAGTCATTAGAAGCATCATCAACTATTATGATTTATACATGAGTTAAATGATAAAATAGGAAATGATTTGACATGTACAGTTAGACACGAAAGGCAAGATTACAGGCATTTGTCAATTATGAGAGTTTGGGAATTTCTATAACATGACTTATTGTAGACTAGTGGAAAGAAAACATCCAACATATTTAGCGTTTTAGTTTATGCTACTCAGCCATATGATAGTTGCCCTATGCACGCCATTTTGCTTCCATAAAACTTTCTTCTTTAAGACTAGAAAAGAAAAATATACGTTTACCCATTTATGTCAATGGATTTCTCCTTAACCCTCTGGAGTCTAAGGGTATTTTCTTGATTTGTAGATGTCTCCTTAAATCACCTTTTTAAATGTACGTGTTATAACACGGCACCCCATGTGTTACATATCAAAATGCTCAGGACAGTCTGTGGTCTTGCTTGAAATGCAAGTCACTCCCCTTAGAGCACTGTGTCATGAGATATTTAGATCTAAAGCTGAACATTTGACATCTGATTGTTGGATATCTTCAAAACTCTTGTGAAAACACAGATTTAAGATAAGATAAGAAGTACTTTATTGATCCCAATTTGGGAAATTGCAGCAGCTTAAAATAAAAAGACATGGCATAGTAAATTAGAGAATTTAAAAAAACTAGAAATAAATAATCCAAAATGTAAAAATCTCAAATAGAAATAAAATATCATTAAAAAAGTAGAAAATAAACATGTTGAAATACAGATTTACAGTTAACTAAATATACAGCAGGATATTATATATACATTAAGTGTGTAATAAATGGAATGTTAAATATTACATTGAAAATATAATGTACAGTGTCATGTTACTCATGTCATCACATTTGTGGGTTGATTCCCCAAAACGTACATTTAGGTAATCCCTCCTTTCTGTATTTCATCTTGTCGATTCAAGAGAACATACAATACCAACAAATATAGTTAAAGGCCTGAGGAAATGTGATTAGTTTCACCTGTGACCTCAGCAACAGCTACATACGCTACATCTGCCAGTATTATAATGAATGCCACTAACGATATATAGGTAATAAAGTGCGGTGGTAATCTAACCTTTGGTTGAAAGTAGAAAGATGTGTGTGTGTGTGTGTGTGTGTGTGTGTGTGTGTGTGTGTGTGTGTGTGTGTGTGTGTGTGTGTGTGTGTGTGTGTGTGTGTGTGTGTGTGTGTGTGTGTGTGTGTGTGTGTGTGTGTGTGTGTGTGTGTGTGTGTGTGTGTGGTGTGTGTGTGTGTGTGTGTGTGTGTGTGTGTGTGTGTGTGTGTGTATCAGGGGAGGATTTGATTTATTTGTGGCTGCAGATTTGAGCTTGTTCTATTGGTCTGCTTCGGGTCAAATCTGTCAGGGACCACCCTCAGACTAAAGCACTCGTTTACTTGGATCTAATAATCATTCAGGAGCTGCTCTTCCTCAGCTGGAAACCTTCACATGCTCGACTCGATAAGCTGTCCACAAACACCTATTTCCTTTCCCTCTCACACATTCCTTAAACACCCGTCCTCCAGCAGGGGGTCGACCATCAACTGCATCAACGCTGGTGTTTACAATGCATTAAGTGACGTAATAATGCCCCACTGTCATCTGTCTCGCCGTAACCAAGTCACACTCTGACTGGCTGACTTCATAAATAAATAGATTTTGTTTTCATTGTAAGAAAGCACATCTTCACGGGGCAAACAAAACACAATAAAACAGTTAAATATCATTAAATATCAATCAGCATATCAAAGGAAGAAGAAAATGATGAATTCACTTCAATTAAGAGGATAGTTAATCAGATAATGAAGGCATCTTTATTCTCACACATGCATTACGTCAGATTAAATTATATTAAATAGAGATTTTATCCAAAGCAATAAGTGCAATAAACCCTAAAGACACAAACTCAGATTATTAATTTTGTTGACACGGCTGATTTTACTGACCCGTCCCCTTGTGTCATGAAGCTTGTTCTGCATGTGAGCGGTCTGCAGAGTCACACACCCTCAAAGTGCACCCTGTAGCGAGTACAACTCTAACACCGAGAAGACCCGTCTGCTGCCCCAGAACGCCTCGCTGGGGATTTATCTTTTTCCATATGTTTCTTCCCGGAACCCAAATGGACCAATCCACGGAGCTCCTCACACACCAGGACCTTTAGCGTATATTTTCAACTATCAGGGAGTCCCATTGACTTGCATAGAGCTGCCTGGTTGGTAACAGACGAGTTGGGATCGTGGAGAAATGTTCTCACAGCGCTATAAACCTTTTTCTTTCTTGATATCGATCCACACTTATTGGTTTTACTTCGGCTGTGAGTGTGTGTGTGCTCAGGATGAGTTTCGCGCTGTATCGCCGACCCGGAAACCACACCAGTAAGCCAGCTCACTGAGCAGCGAGCCTCGCAACGTCCCGACCAATCAGAGCACAGTGGGCTCACAGGGAGGGGGCGGGACAAGCCGTGTAGGCCAGAGAGTGAATACACAGACTTTACAGAGATGCTGTGAGAAACCAACGTGAGTTTGGAACATTGAACAATGTAAATATATTCTAGTCGACCTCAACAAAGGAATTATGATCAGTAGAAATGGCCGTGACACGGGACCTTTAAGAATTGTAAAACTGGATTCGAAAAAAAGCTTGCAACAAGAGATGTGAACTGAAACATTAAACACTTTGAAACATGTTTATTTGCACATTAGGAAAACATAAGATGTAACGTGAATACAGAATAACTGAACGTACATTGTTATCAACTAAATAACACTTTGCGCAGTCATTTTAAAATGACCACACATCCTGCCTGCACTGATCAGCAACTTTAAACGTTTCTTATAGTCTCCTGCTTCTCTAGGTATGATCTACTCCCAGTGACGCCGATGCGAATCAGCCACACCGTTGCAAGTGCCGGTGCGTTAGTCATTATGTTCATGCATCGTCGCACCTAACCGGAGCTTATTAGTAATATGTCCTGTCGTTTCCCAAAGATATGCGTTTTGTTTTATTTAGTGCAGGAAAAGGATAACATTGACATGACAGGATGACTAGATGGCAAGCTTATGTAATATAAAAGAAAAACATGTTTTATGGGAGAAGAGAGCGAGGGAGTGAACCAAAAAAGGAAAGTATAGATATACATTTGACAAATTAAATATAAAAAATATGTCATAAAATACATAATACAAAAAATATATAACAACATTGATAAATTAATAAATCAAAAACATATATATAATTAAAATACAGACAGACAGACAGACAGACAGACAGACAGAGGGAGAGACAGACAGACAGACAGACAGACAGACAGACAGACAGACAGAGGGAGAGACAGACAGAGGGAGAGACAGACAGAGGGAGAGACAGACAGAGGGAGAGACAGACAGACGGAGGGAGAGACAGACAGACAGAGGGAGAGACAGACAGACAGACAGACAGAGGGAGGGAGAGACAGACAGAGGGAGAGACAGAGGGAGAGACAGACAGAGGGAGAGACAGACAGACGGAGGGAGAGACAGACAGACAGACAGACAGACAGACAGACAGAGGGACAGACAGACAGACAGACAGAGGGACAGAGGGACAGACAGACAGACAGACAGAGGGAGGGAGAGACAGACAGACAGACAGACAGACAGACAGAGGGAGGGAGGGAGAGACAGACAGACAGACAGACAGAGGGAGTGAGAGACAGACAGACAGACAGACAGACAGACATGTGTAAGGAGAGAAGTTAAGAGGCAACAGAGGGAAAGAGAGAGGGGAGGGAAGAGGAGAAGGGGAGGGAAGAGGAGGGAGCAGCGCTGAGGTCTTCAGACTCCAGATGTGAAGCTTAGCATTCAGCCTCGGCTCCTCAACAGGTCCTGCTGGATTTTCTGCTCTTTACCCAAATCTGCTGTGGATATATAAAAGGCACGATGTACGAGAGACACAAGCGGAGGTACAGCCTGCGCGCCAAGGGGGAGAGAACTGTAGACGTGGTTCTGCTCAAGGTAGGACACCTAAACTCACTTTGAAGGAGGGAGAAAAGTTAATAACAGTCATCGAAGAGAGGCTTCGGAAAAACACAAGTGCCTCAAAGTGAGAAATAAGATGGAAGCAGGATTGAAATCGTAAACTAAGCCATAACGAGAAGGTCGTAGATGATAACGACTTGAAATGAAGTCCATTACGGAGTTTTATGAAGCGATTGAGCGGACAGATTGTGTCTGATCACGTAAGTCCTTTTCTGAAGTCAATCCCAACCGTCCCAAAGTGCTTCGACATAAGTCATTTTCTGAAGTCAATCCCAACCGTCCCAAAGTGCTTCGACATAAGTCATTTTCTGAAGTCAATCCCAACCGTCCCAAAGTTCTTCGACATGTTTTCCTGAAACCTGTGGATGTTGTGACGGGTCGAGCTGTGATGCACCCTGGGAGATGATTACATGGTGGTGGCCTGCAGACACACAGTGCTGATTATCTCGGGGTGGAGTGTGGCTTCTGACTCGCTGCATGTTTCCGTCTCTGAGGAGTAACTGTGTGAACGAGGCTCGGTTGGGACATGTCTCTCTTTGTCTCAGAGGTGCTGCTACTGTAGAGGAAAGGTGAACTAGGTTTTCTTTCAAACGTCTACACTGGGTTTTTACCGCCCCCAAAAGTGCGATTTAAAGCCTAAATATATGACCTTTCACACCATTTGAACACCTTGGGAGTGTCCTTAAGGACCTCCGTTTTAGTTGTTGGTAAATGTGTCTTTAATGGGCGGCAATGGACCCGCTCCAAAAGCGCTTCTGCAGGTAATTAAGTTCATTATGGGATCGGATGCTTATGAGTACAGATGCTTCTGGAACATATCTATCAACGCATTCAGTTAGCTCGGTGTTGCAGATCTGATTTCAAACTGGTTTTATAGTTCCTTTGTGTCGCTCAATCTGCAGCCTCCACTCATCCAGACATGGTGCTCTTGTTTACTCGCTGCTGTCGCACAACAACGTACCAATTTAGGATCAATAAAGTACATCTAAGGGGTGTCAAACTCAATTTCATCACGGGCCACATCAGCATTATGGCTGCACTCAAAGGGCCGGTTGTAACTTTAAGACTATATATACATATTTTATATATTTAAAATAATGTATTATATTACTTTATTGCCTCTGCATTGGATTATTACCGGATAGGGTAAAAGCTTCATAGATAACTACGTCTAAAAGAAGAAGTCTAGGGCAAATAAGTGCAAGTCTCTTCAGTGAGAATGTCACACAATTATTTTTAAAAGAAAAGCCAAATTCTGGAAAAAAGTTAGTTAAAAAAAAAAAAAAATCTAATGTCAGATGCATTGTGGGACATGTAGTTTATGGACATCGTGCATCTGTAAATCGGCCTGTAACCGTATAATAAACATATTACATTCTTTCAGAGTTCTTGCGGGCCACATGAAATGAAGTCGCGGGCCGGATTTGGCCCCCGGGCCTTGAGTTTGACGCCCCTGGATAGAGCATATCTGATTTAATCTAGCAGCAACACTTTAACGTTGAAATAGTCGGCTAGTTTGTTCCAAAATAGTCAATAAATTGTACAAATATTTCAGTCTATATCCTGATACATGTCCGATGTTCCTGCTCCCTCCGGAAGAATCGAGATACTTTGCGTTCGACGCCTTGTGAGTCTTGTTTGTTGCATCACAGGGAAGTCACGTGACTCTCACACACACTTGTGATTCTCTGTGTGTGTGTCGCAGTGTTTGTGTGTCTGTGAACACACACTCTGTCCCCGTCAAAGCATCCCAACCATGCGAGAGTCCTGAAACTCTTACAGGTGTTTGGTTGTAGTCCAAATAAAGATGCTGAACGTGAGGGGGGGGGGCAAAGTGTAATTGCATTGTGGCTGGAGTAGTGTAGTGTCTCTACTTTAAAGAGTCCTCTCCTGCTGATGTTCAGGTGTATATCAGTATGTAGTGTCTCTACTTTAAAGAGTCCTCTCCTGCTGATGTTAAGGTGTATATCAGTATGTAGTGTCTCTACTTTAAAGAGTCCTCTCCTGCTGATGTTCAGGTGTATATCAGTATGTAGTGTCTCTACTTTAAAGAGTCCTCTCCTGCTGATGTTCAGGTGTATATCAGCATGTAGTGTCTCTACTTTAAAGAGTCCTCTCCTGCTGATGTTCAGGTGTATATCAGTATGTAGTGTCTCTGCTTTAAAGAGTCCTCTCCTGCTGGTGTTCAGGTGTATATCAGTATGTAGTGTCTCTACTTTAAAGAGTCCTCTCCTGCTGATGTTCAGGTGTATATCAGTATGTAGTGTCTCTACTTTAAAGAGTCCTCTCCTGCTGATGTTCAGGTGTATATCAGTATGTAGTGTCTCTACTTTAAAGAGTCCTCTCCTGCTGATGTTCAGGTGTATATCAGTATGTAGTGTCTCTACTTTAAAGAGTCCTCTCCTGCTGATGTTCAGGTGTATATCAGTATGTAGTGTCTCTACTTTAAAGAGTCCTCTCCTGCTGATGTTAAGGTGTATATCAGTATGTAGTGTCTCTACTTTAAAGAGTCCTCTCCTGCTGATGTTCAGGTGTATATCAGTATGTAGTGTCTCTACTTTAAAGAGTCCTCTCCTGCTGATGTTCAGGTGTATATCAGTATGTAGTGTCTCTACTTTAAAGAGTCCTCTCCTGCTGATATTCAGGTGTATATCAGTATGTAGTGTCTCTGCTTTAAAGAGTCCTCTCCTGCTGGTGTTCAGGTGTATATCAGCATGTAGTGTCTCTACTTTAAAGAGTCCTCTCCTGCTGATGTTCAGGTGTATATCAGTATGTAGTGTCTCTACTTTAAAGAGTCCTCTCCTGCTGATGTTCAGGTGTATATCAGTATGTAGTGTCTCTACTTTAAAGAGTCCTCTCCTGCTGATGTTCAGGTGTATATCAGTATGTAGTGTCTCTACTTTAAAGAGTCCTCTCCTGCTGATGTTCAGGTGTATATCAGTATGTAGTGTCTCTACTTTAAAAAGTCCTCTCCTGCTGATGTTCAGGTGTATATCAGTATGTAGTGTCTCTACTTTAAAGAGTCCTCTCCTGCTGATGTTAAGGTGTATATCAGTATGTAGTGTCTCTACTTTAAAGAGTCCTCTCCTGCTGATGTTCAGGTGTATATCAGTATGTAGTGTCTCTACTTTAAAGAGTCCTCTCCTGCTGATGTTCAGGTGTACATCAGTATGTAGTGTCTCTACTTTAAAGAGTCCTCTCCTGCTGATGTTCAGGTGTATATCAGTATGTAGTGTCTCTGCTTTAAAGAGTCCTCTCCTGCTGGTGTTCAGGTGTATATCAGTATGTAGTGTCTCTACTTTAAAGAGTCCTCTCCTGCTGATGTTCAGGTGTATATCAGTATGTAGTGTCTCTACTTTAAAGAGTCCTCTCCTGCTGATGTTCAGGTGTATATCAGTATGTAGTGTCTCTACTTTAAAGAGTCCTCTCCTGCTGATGTTCAGGTGTATATCAGTATGTAGTGTCTCTACTTTAAAGAGTCCTCTCCTGCTGATGTTCAGGTGTATATCAGTATGTAGTGTCTCTACTTTAAAGAGTCCTCTCCTGCTGATGTTAAGGTGTATATCAGTATGTAGTGTCTCTACTTTAAAGAGTCCTCTCCTGCTGATGTTCAGGTGTATATCAGTATGTAGTGTCTCTACTTTAAAGAGTCCTCTCCTGCTGATGTTCAGGTGTACATCAGTATGTAGTGTCTCTACTTTAAAGAGTCCTCTCCTGCTGATGTTCAGGTGTATATCAGTATGTAGTGTCTCTGCTTTAAAGAGTCCTCTCCTGCTGGTGTTCAGGTGTATATCAGTATGTAGTGTCTCTACTTTAAAGAGTCCTCTCCTGCTGATGTTCAGGTGTATATCAGTATGTAGTGTCTCTACTTTAAAGAGTCCTCTCCTGCTGATGTTCAGGTGTATATCAGTATGTAGTGTCTCTACTTTAAAGAGTCCTCTCCTGCTGATGTTCAGGTGTATATCAGTATGTAGTGTCTCTACTTTAAAGAGTCCTCTCCTGCTGATGTTCAGGTGTATATCAGTATGTAGTGTCTCTACTTTAAAAGTCCTCTCCTGCTGATGTTCAGGTGTATATCAGTATGTAGTGTGTCTACTTTAAAGAGTCCTCTCCTGCTGATGTTCAGGTGTATATCAGTATGTAGTGTCTCTACTTTAAAGAGTCCTCTCCTGCTGATGTTCAGGTGTATATCAGTATGTAGTGTCTCTACTTTAAAGAGTCCTCTCCTGCTGATGTTCAGGTGTATATCAGTGTGTAGTGTCTCTACTTTAAAGAGTCCTCTCCTGCTGATGTTCAGGTGTATATCAGTATGTAGTGTCTCTACTTTAAAGAGTCCTCTCCTGCTGATGTTCAGGTGTATATCAGTATGTAGTGGCACTACTTTAAAGAGTCCTCTCCTGCTGATGTTCAGGTGTATATCAGTATGTAGTGTCTCTACTTTAAAGAGTCCTCTCCTGCTGATGTTCAGGTGTATATCAGTATGTAGTGTCTCTACTTTAAAGAGTCCTCTCCTGCTGATGTTCAGGTGTATATCAGTATGTAGTGTCTCTACTTTAAAGAGTCCTCTCCTGCTGATGTTCAGGTGTATATCAGTATGTAGTGTCTCTACTTTAAAGAGTCCTCTCCTGCTGATGTTCAGGTGTATATCAGTATGTAGTGTCTCTACTTTAAAGAGTCCTCTCCTGCTGATGTTCAGGTGTATATCAGTATGTAGTGTCTCTACTTTAAAGAGTCCTCTCCTGCTGATGTTCAGGTGTATATCAGGATGTAGTGTCTCTACTTTAAAGAGTCCTCTTTTGCTGATGTTCAGGTGTATATCAGTATGAAGTGTCTCTACTTTAAAGAGTCCTCTCCAGCTGATGTTCAGGTGTATATCAGTATGCCGTGTGAGTGTTACAGTGATGTCAGGAAGTAAACAAAGGAGTCCAACTCACTACACCTTAAAGTATAATCAGGCCTCGTTAAGGTCCGCCTCCAATGGATGGTTCCTTCCGTTCTTCCTACTGCTTCCTGCCCTCCCTAATTCTCCCCATTGAACTCCTAACCCCAGTTAACCCAGGTTAAGCCCGGCTCAGATCAACCAGCTTTAAACTTGGCTCGCACAAAGGAAACCTCCAGACAGCACAGACAGGTTTCAATCTGAAAGAGGAACACACGGAAGACCGACCACGTCTACTCTTTACTTTCAGTTACACAACAACAGACAGACGGAGAAGAAAAGGAAGCCGATATGTCAAAGACACGTTTCCTTTTTATGTACATGTCCAATAACATCATCTAAATCTGGAAACACGTGCTTGCTAGTCACTCTCTGCGCTGAGGCTCCGCTCTGTGCAAAGGACTTGTGGTTTAAAGCAACACGAAGGCAGGGCAGGAAGTGAAGTGGGTTTCAACCAACCACCAAGGTCGATCCTCCCAGAATGCATTGGGGGTTTCTAAACGACTAACCCTCAAATGTCCCAGAGCACACTAAAACAGGCATGCTGAGACCTAGAAATACAGGTGTGTGTGTGTGTGTGTGTGTGTGTGTGTGTGTGTCCCCTCGATGACTATACGCGTTTGCATTCCTGCACACAGTGACAGTCGCTAACATACCATCGTCTGCATACTGTACCCTCAATCAGCAGATGCATTATTCCAAACACTCGTGCAACTCTTTGCTGTACTCTTCAAGTCTCACGGGCACACACACACACACACACACACACACACACACACACACACACACACACACACACACACCGCAGGGATTTTTCTTTTCTCACAGCTGTGTTCAGATATCAAAGACAGCCCGCTGAGAGAGAACAAATACGCTGACGAAGAAAGATTAGCTGGTCACAGAGGGCGACTGAACACACACACACACACACACACACACACACACACACACACACACACACGCGTATGCAAAGGTTCTGTTTAGAAGTGAATTGATTGCAACACATTACCAAAAGCCTCGACCCGACGGCAGAAAGCCTCGACCCGACGACAGAACCTGTGTGTGTGTGTGTGTGTGTGTGTGTGTGTGTGTGTGTGTGTGTGTGTGTGTGTGTGTGTGTGTGTGTGTGTGTGTGTGTGTGTGTGTGTGTGTGTGTGTGTGTGTGTGTGTGTGTGTGTGTGTGTGTGTGTGTGTGTGTGTGTGTGTGTGTGTGTGTGTGTGTGTGTGTGTGTGTGTGTGTGTGTGTGTGTGTGTGTGTGTGTACTGATTGTAGAAAGAACTGAATGACGGGACATGAAGTAGATACTTCCCCTAGGGTGGGGCGTAATTATGTGGAAGTATACCTGCCATCGATGACGCATTTACTCGTGCGTTTCCTTTTGGAGAAGAGAGAAACTTGTCCGTATCCAAACGTCGTCATGTCAGGCGTCAAAGCGCAACCCTCCTCCACCCCTTCGCCTCCTGTCTCCTAATTCAGGGCCACGCTAAATCCTTCTCCCTTCAGACCGGACCGAACCACTTATCACCACCACCAGTGTCTAGACCCGGGGGGTTCATCGGAGCGGTTTCCCCTCCTGGATGATCACCCTGCAAACCGGGGCCTCATCGCCCAAACATCATTTCATTCACTTGTAGTAATCCGTCAATCACTATTCGCTCATATCAGACGTCCCGGTAATACACATTTCATACATCACGTCTCTCCTGATTGAACTCTTGTTTTTTAATGGACCAAACATCCTCAAATCTTTCCTTAAAACCGATGAAGGGGAAATGTTGCATTGCACCAATCACGTAGCCAGACATCTTAGGCCCCGGCCGCACGAGGACGAAAACGGCTAGGATTAACGCAATCGCAAAAAAGCTTCCGTCCACACGCAATATTCACCGGATAGTGTCCGCACGAGACCGCTCCGTTTAGCTCCAACCGCTGGAGAAGCTGCAGTACATATGCCGAGCCTGAAGGTGGCGCTGTAACTTCCTCCACAAAAGCAGCGAAGAAGCATGGTTGTCATGGTTGCCCTTCTGTTTATTCTCCGCGGTGGGGGCCGAGGGAACCGGGCAGAGTTTTTCGCCAGTCAACGTGTATTAAAGTTTAAATCTTCCGGACAAAATGATAAAAGTGCCGGTCAAAGGTCTTCTTTGTTATTTATTGAGCTTTAAAACAAATGAATAACGACTCTATATAATATAATGATAAAATACACGGAGCCTCTCTTTCTCCTCCCTCTCTTCGGACAGCGTCAGTGTCTGTCTCATGCAGCAGCTGATCCAGTAATGAGTGACCCGGCCGACAGTAAAAATAAACATATTTATAACTAGGTAGTTTGAGAGGTGTCTCCGTCCTGTCAGATTAGACTTCACTCGCGTGTAGGTCCATATCGAGAGAAAGATAAATAATCTGAATTCAGGATGCAGTTTACTTTGACGCGGGGGTGAGCAGCAGAGGTGGGGAGAGGCGGGGCTATTGCCTCATCATTATCAGAAAATGATCGTATAGGGCGCACACACGGAGCCGTTGGACCCCCCAGAGCGCTGCGTATGCCGTTCTATCCACCTTGGGACCCGCTATCGTTTCCTCAGTCGTTTAGTGCCGTATTCGGTCGTCCTCGTGTGGCCGAACGGTCTATATGACACTGAACGGTAACGCAAACGACCGTTTTCGTCCTCGTGTGGCCGGGGCCTTAATACATGTTGGCCTCTGGGATGTAATGTGTGCACAAACCATGAAAAGGAAACACATCGGCCTTAAAGGACAACATTTAGTGGTCGGATAAAATCTAAAGCCACTATATCTCATCTTCATTTGACATATTTTAATGAGTTCAACCACGTTCTTTTTATGTCATATACTAAGGTCCATCTCAGTCCCTTGATTTGACTTCTTATTTCTAACATATAGGTCCACAGTTTGCCAGTTCCTTTAAAGTATTTCAAGATGCATTATCTTCACACACTTTGGTAAAAAATGAGGCATGGCGTGAATACCAGAGTCTGAGCAGCCGCTGCATATTTGTAGCGCCGGGGGAATCCAAACTGTACCCAGTAAAAACACATCTGGTTTAAAAATAAAAGTGTGTGTGTGTGTGTGTGTGTGTGTGTGTGTGTGTGTGTGTGTGTGTGTGTGTGTGTGTGTGTGTGTGTGTGTGTGGTGTGTGTGTGTGTGTGTGTGTGTGTGTGTGTGTGTGTGTGTGTGTGTGTGTGTGTGTGTGTGTGTGTGTGTGTGTGTGTGTGTGTGTGTGTGTGTGTGTGTGTGTGTGTGTGTGTGTGTGTGTGTGTGTGTGTGTGTGTGTGTGTGTGTGGACTTGGAGCGATGCCTTGCTTTTTAACAGAGAGGTCTTGCTACATTAGAGGATGCCTGAAGGACTGTTTCCAGCCATGTATGAACTCACAGTTATTCTATACTTATAAGTAGAAGTACTCAGATCTTGTACTTGAGTACTTAGAAGTACTCAGATCTTGTACTTGAGTAAAAGTAGAAGTACTCAGATCTTGTACTTGAGTAAAAGTAGAAGTACCAGAGTGTAGGAATACTCTGTTACAGTAAAAGTCCTGCATTCAAAATGTTCCTCAAGTGAAAGTAGAAAAGTATTCTCATCTAAATATAGTGAAAGACAGTAAAAGTAGTCGTTGTGCAGATTGGTCCATTTCAGAATAATATATCTGATGTGTTTTATAATGATTGATCATGAAAGTGTCCTCAAAGCTGGTGGAGGTGCAGCTAGTCTGAAGTACTTTGTAGACTGCAGGGTAGCTGGTGAAGGTGCAGCTAGTCTGAAGTACTTTGTAGACTGCAGGGTAGCTGGTGAAGGTGCAGCTAGTCTGAAGTACTTTGTAGACTGCAGGGTAGCTGGTGGAGGTGCAGCTAGTCTGAAGTACTTTGTAGACTGCAGGGTAGCTGGTGAAGGTGCAGCTAGTCTGAAGTACTTTGTAGACTGCAGGGTAGCTGGTGAAGGTGCAGCTAGTCTGAAGTACTTTGTAGACTGCAGGGTAGCTGGTGGAGGTGCAGCTAGTCTGAAGTACGTTGTAGACTGCAGGGTAGCTGGTGAAGGTGCAGCTAGTCTGAAGTACTTTGTAGACTGCAGGGTAGCTGGTGGATTTACTCCAGGTGGAACTAAAGTCTGATTCAACACTTGGTTAGATTTCACATCATTCATCCACATCTGTGAAGTAACTAAAGGTATTAAATACATGTAGTGGAGGAAAAGTACACCATGTACCTCTGAACTGTAGTGGAGTAGAAGTACACAGTAGCATGACATGGACCTCAACATTGTACCGAAAAGTACTGTACAGTACTTGTACAGTAAATGTCCTTAGTTACTTTGCAGCTCTGCCTCATAGAGCACTGACGCTGTGTTTGATGTGAAACGCTGCTTGGAATGAAGTCATGTTGGCCGGATGCCCGTTTCCATCCGAGGCCTTTTTCCCACACCGTCATATCTCTCTCACACACACACACACACACACACACACACACACACACACACACACACTAGTTCACCCCTCGGTCGGTGAAAAGAAGAGCTGACATCAGGAGCAAGTTTAGAAAGTGACAATGGAGCAATGCGAGGTGTTCCATTCACCAGAGCAATCCACTTCATTCATACCTCCCACCACTACAACATGATCTACACCTGAACATCAGCAGGAGAGGACTCTTTAAAGTAGAGACACTACATACTGATATACACCTGAACATCAGCAGGAGAGGACTCTTTAAAGTAGAGACACTACATACTGATATACACCTGAACATCAGCAGGAGAGGACTCTTTAAAGTAGAGACACTACATACTGATATACACCTGAACATCAGCAGGAGAGGACTCTTTAAAGTAGAGACACTGCATACTGATATACACCTGAACATCAGCAGGAGAGGACTCTTTAAAGTAGAGACACTACATACTGATATACACCTGAACATCAGCACGAGAGGACTCTTTAAATTAGAGACACTACATACTGATATACACCTGAACATCAGCAGGAGAGGACTCTTTAAAGTAGAGACACTACATACTGATATACACCTGAACATCAGCACGAGAGGACTCTTTAAAGTAGAGACACTACATACTGATATACACCTGAACATCAGCAGGAGAGGACTCTTTAAAGAAGAGACACTACATACTGATATACACCTGAACATCAGCAGGAGAGGACTCTTTAAAGTAGAGACACTACATACTGATATACACCTGAACATCAGCAGGAGAGGACTCTTTAAAGTAGAGACACTACATACTGATATACACCTGAACATCAGCAGGAGAGGACTCTTTAAAGTAGAGACACTGCATACTGATATACACCTGAACATCAGCAGGAGAGGACTCTTTAAAGTAGAGACACTACATACTGATATACACCTGAACATCAGCAGGAGAGGACTCTTTAAAGTATAGACACTACATACTGATATACACCTGAACATCAGCAGGAGAGGACTCTTTAAAGTAGAGACACTACATACTGATATACACCTGAACATCAGCAGGAGAGGACTCTTTAAAGTAGAGACACTACATGCTGATATACACCTGAACATCAGCAGGAGAGGGCTCTTTAAAGTATAGACACTACATACTGATATACACCTGAACATCAGCAGGAGAGGACTCTTTAAAGTATAGACACTACATACTGATATACACCTGAACATCAGCAGGAGAGGACTCTTTAAAGTATAGACACTACATACTGATATACACCTGAACATCAGCAGGAGAGGACTCTTTAAAGTAGATACACTACATACTGATATACACCTGAACATCAGCAGGAGAGGACTCTTTAAAGTAGAGACACTACATACTGATATACACCTGAACATCAGCAGGAGAGGACTCTTTAAAGTAGAGACACTACATGCTGATATACACCTGAACATCAGCAGGAGAGGGCTCTTTAAAGTATAGACACTACATACTGATATACACCTGAACATCAGCAGGAGAGGACTCTTTAAAGTATAGACACTACATACTGATATACACCTGAACATCAGCAGGAGAGGACTCTTTAAAGTAGAGACACTACATACTGATATACACCTGAACATCAGCAGGAGAGGACTCTTAAAGTAGAGATACTACATACTGATATACACCTGAACATCAGCAGGAGAGGACTCTTTAAAGTAGAGACACTACATACTGATATACACCTGAACATCAGCAGGAGAGGACTCTTTAAAGTAGAGACACTACATACTGATATACACCTGAACATCAGCAGGAGAGGACTCTTTAAAGTAGAGACACTACATACTGATATACACCTGAACATCAGCAGGAGAGGACTCTTTAAAGTAGAGACACTACATACTGACAGTGTTGGGAAAGTTCACTTTCTACATGAACTAGTTCAGTTCACAGTTCACACATTTTAAAATGAACTAGTTCAGTTCATAGTTCATAATTCAAAATGTTGAACTAAAGTTCATGGTTTCAAAAATGAACTAATTTATAGTTCATAGTTCTTTTTTCAATACGTTGCTGCGAGCTATTATTTGTCTCCTGTACGATGTTAATGGGCCATTTAAATGTTTACAATATCCTCAGAGGGCCGTACAAGTTATTGACCTCTGCTTAAAAAAACTAAAATCACAGCCCATTCATTTCATTCTGTGCAAAGAAAAAGCAACCTCTTAATCCAGATATCTCACCATGACTCACGTATGCATGCACGTGCACGGTGTGGCGTGACCACCAAAACAGAAAGATATGGACACAAGATGTGTGCAAATGTATTTAGTTTCCTATCCATGTGAACATGATTTAAGTGGGGGGGACCTAACCTCCTCTAGGGGGGTCCGGGGGGCATGCTCCCCTGGCAAGATTGTTTGCACTATGAGAGCAACATTAGGAGATCTATGGACACATCTCTCAACACCCAAACACAACTGTCAGCAGATTTCTTTTAATTTATGGATATTTGACAAATCACTCCCCTTTGAAACTGTATTCTTCTTTATTAATAACTGTCATATAGTATTTTATACCTGTTTACTTTATTCTCTTGTTTTTTTATAACTATAATGATCATATAAAGATGTGCCTTTACCTCCCTGGTTGTAGACAACGCTTTCTTATATTCGTTAGCATAGCTAGCTAACCAGATGCTAATGATAACAGCACAGTTATTGACTGTCTGATCAGTATGACGGATGAACAGATCGCCACTGGGCTTTCAACTAAAGACACAGACACGAGAAACTGCGGCATGTGTATGGATTATCGGTACTGCAATTTCTGAAGTTCTGGAGTGGCGTTCTGGTGCTCTCCGTCAGAACTGCCACCCCTGTCAGTCGAGACATATACCACGTGATGACACGTTAGGCTCGTGTTGTGTTCAAGGACCCTGACCTTGGCCAGGAAAAAACAGGCACTAGCTTGTTTAATTTTTTTGCGGTCTAGATTTCTTTCATTTTTTATTCTTTGCGTGTGTGTGTATAAATTACCTCGAGGGCCGTCTACCAAAATTGTCTCGCGGGCGTATACGGACAGAGGCCGGAGGTTCCCCACCCCTGCCGTAGAGTCTCACTCCTGAGCGAGTGCTGCTGCAGCTGCTCTCGGCTTCGTCCATACTAATTCATTCATTCATTCAATGCTCGCCGGTTCCGCGGTTCCACATTGTTTGTTGTGAGGAGTCTGATATATTTAGTATATTTATATTTTAGTGCGACAGCCAGGGGTGACAGGCGCGTACGCGTCACAGGCATTTTGAAGCCTGTTTACGGTGTGTTTTAACTGGGTTTTCGGCTGAAAGGCATATGAAATCTGGCACACTTTTGAACGCCGTTATATAATACAGTGCTGAGAATGAACGCACTTTTGAACGCCGTTATACAGCGCTGAGAATGAACGCGTTCTCAATTACGTTCATCTAGCGGAAATACAGTACGTTCAGTTCACGTTCGCCCAAAATATGAACGCGTTCATGAACGATCGTTCATTGAACGCGTTCAGGTACATCACTGCATACTGATATACACCTGAACATCAGCGGGAGAGGACTCTTTAAAGTAGAGTCACTACATACTGATATACACCTAAAGGAACATAATAGGGCCCCTTTAAAGTGCTATTCACCTTAAAAGAAAAACATATCTTCAGGGTTTCTGCTCAAGAGAATCGGCTTAAAATCAGTTTCTCATCTCATGTGTGTTTTTAAGTGAACTCTGGTCGTATTAAGGCACACATTGAAAATGAAAGAGCATCATTGTAATCTACAACTCATGTATTTAGTTCATTAAAACACACTGACATTCATCAAAGTCTCTGTTAGCCTCACGTTCAGAGCTGTCAGTCAAATCTGCACAGCTTCAGCCAAACTGTCGAAGCTTTTGTTCTGCCTGCAAAGAGGGGTGTAGCTCTCTCACACACACACACACACACACACACACACACACACACACACACACACACACACACACACACACACACACACACACACACACACACACACACACACACACACACAGCTGTTCTATAGACACTCAGACCACAGAGGAAGCTGAGCCCCAGCGTTGTGTGTCCACAGCCAACTACTGTGTGTGTGTGTGTGTGTGTGTGTGTGTGTGTGTGTGTGTGGTGTGTGTGTGTGTGGTGTGTGTGTGTGTGTGTGTGTGTGTGTGTGTGTGTGTGGTGTGTGTGTGTGTGTGTGTGTGTGTGTGTGTGTGTGTGTGTGTGTGTGTGTGTGTGTGTGTGTGTGTGTGTGTGTGTGTGTGTTGATGTCAGTGTCAATGTGGAGGTTTAAAAAAGTTAGATCTTCTTCCAAACACGTCCTCCAGGCGCCGAATGCTCTTAAGTCTGCTGTGTGTTGTCTTTTCTCTTATCGTCGCCTCTCATCCTGTGCACGGCGCAACACTTCCTAAACGCCACGCTGCTCTGCATCATTATTTCTTCTTTGTGGGTGACGGTCACATGTTGCTGAGGCTGATTCAGTGTCTTCCTGTTTCTCTGTAGATCCACCGAGACAGAGAGGCGTCCTTTCATCAGCCGTGCAGCACTCCACTCTCAGGTAAGAGCTTCTCTCAGCCGCTCCTTCCCTGCTGGGGTTCCAGTGGGGTATTTCCTGCATGTCTCTGAGCCGTACTCATTGAGTCATACGTCTGCAAGGTAGCTTTACCATCAGAGGCAAATGTAGAAGTGGGTCATTCAAGCATGCACTGTAAGAAGTTCTCCTTTTGCCTAAGAAGCTCTTTTGTTTGAAGTTAAAGCAAGTCGTTTGAGTCCGGTTGAAGTGTGTGTACCAAAAAGGATTTCTCATCCTTCAAGCCTCAACTGTTGGCAACGGCATTTTCCTTTGGGATTTCCACAGTAAAAGCAGCTTAACAGCCTCCGTCTGCTTTTCTCTTTCTACACACACGAGGAAACCGAGACCATCAGACATTAGTTGGTCTCAAAGCCAAGACTTCCCAAAGCCAGATACTGATGTTTCTGGAGTGATCCTCTCACAGTCTTTGGGGGTTTTATGTAATGTTCGCTCAAGTATTCCACATCTGAGGTTTAAAACAGTGAGTGGTTTCTAATGTTAAAAGCAAACGCAGAGGCAATAACTGTTATTTTAACCGTCTACTGACAAACATATGTCTATAGCTGATGGGACGGATGCAACATGTGATAATTAAAAGCACATCTTAGAAAGACTTGGATTGTTTGGTCAGTTTGAAGCCAGTTCATTTCAAGTATTCCACATCGGAGGTTTTGAACAGCTCGTAAACCACGTTGCTTTAAAACAGTGAGTGGTTTCTAATGCTAAAAGCTAACGCGGGGTAAAGAGTTGATGGTACGGCGTAACGGCGTGTGGCGCAGTGGGTTGTGCCGTACGGCGTAACGGCGTGTGGCGCAGTGAGTTGTGCCGTAAGGCGTAACGGTGTGTGGCGCAGTGGGTTGTGCCGTACGGCGTAACGGCGTGTGGCGCAGTGGGTTGTGCCGTACGGCGTGTGGCGCAGTGGGTTGTGCCGTACGGCGTAACGGCGTGTGGCGCAGTGGGTTGTGCGTTGGGATCAGGGGTCACAGGTTCAAACCCCACTGCAGTCAGCATGTCGTTGACACTTCACCCCAAAGTGCTCCTGTGGGGATTGCCCTCAGCATTGAGTATGTAAGTCGTTTTGGATGAAAGCGTCTAACATGTAATGTAACGGATGCTAAATGTGATGATTAAAAGCACATTTAAGAAACGCTTTTTTACACTAAAAGAGAAGTAGGTCATCATTTAATTTGGGTAAAAGAACAACTTCAGAGTGTGAAAGTGATTTGTATTAAAGGTTGTGAGCATGAGTGGAGCTGTAAAGCATCCTCTAATGAGAGTTCGAATGTAACGCTCGAACTAAATATCATTGCGTGGATACAAGCAGCACGTATTGAGATGAGGTTTCTGCCAACTGCACCGTGCCGGTAACAGTTGGTGGTCTTCCAGCTGACCCTTTTTGTGTTTTGGTCGACCTCACAGCGTTTCAGGAAGTTACCCTCCAGCTATTTATGTTAGTGGTGTCTGAGAGAGAGGTGCGGTGATGATGTCTTTGTGTTGACCGACCGGGAAGTTAGCATCGCAACACCTCCCTCGATAAAACACGAATGAGATTTTCCATTTGAGTTTGGACGATTGCCGAAACTAAGGTAATATTAATAACATCAGGGTCGAATGACTGGGTGTCAATGCGATGACGCTTAGTCGTCTCATTTTGACACTGATTAGCAACCACCGTTTTTATGACACAGTCGTGGGACACAACGTGAACTTCTCGTAAGCTTATGTTAACCACAGACCATGTTTCAGGCTTCTAACCTCAAACACTTAAAAGGTATTGTCTTTGAGACGAGGGAACTGGAAGTGGTGTAATGCAAAGGCGTTTGTTGGTTTTAGGACTTAGCACCAATCTATACTTTTGTGATAAGAGATGTGACGTTAGCTCAGCAGCGACGGTAGCTCGAGTTCAAGCTAACCGTACGATCTCATAGTTCAACACTTCAAAACATTACCCTGGCTTTTTATGTTTTTCTTAAAGCATCTGGTCTTCAACCTGGTGTACACGTTATAGTTTCAATGTTGTTATCTTTGTTTCCATTTCGTTCGTGTTTTTAAAATGTATGTTAGCGGTTAAGGCCCCGGCCACACGAGGACGAAAACGGTCGTTTGCGTTAATGTTTAGTGTCATATAGACCGTTCGGCCACACGAGGACGACCGAATACGGCACTAAACGACTGAGGAAACGATAGCGGGTCCCAAGGTGGATAGAACGGCATACGCAACGCTCTGGGGGGTCCAACGGCTCCGTGTGTACGCCCTATACGATCATTTTCTGATGATGAGGCAATAGCCCCGCCTCTCCCCACCTCTGCTGCTCACCCTCGCGTCAAAGTAAACTGCACACTGAATTCAGATTATTTATCTTTCTCTCGATATGGACCTAAACGCGAGTGAAGTCTAATCTGACAGGACAGAGACACCTCTCAAACTACCTAGTTATAAATATGTTTATTCTTACTGTCGGCCGGGTCACTCATTACTGGATCAGCTGCTGCATGAGACAGACACTGGCGCTGTCCGAAGAGAGGGAGGAAAAAGAGAGGCTCCCTGTATTTTATTATTATATTATATAGAGTCGTTTTTCATTTGTTTTAAAGCTCAATAAATAACAAAGAAGACCTTTGACCGGCACTTTTATAATTTTGCCCAGAAGATTTAAACTTTAATATACGTTGACTGGCGAAAAACTCTGCCCGGTTCCCTCGGCCCCCACCGCGGAGAATAAACAGAAGGGCAACCATGACAACCATGCTTCTTCGCTGCTTTTGTGGAGGAAGTTACAGCGCCACGTACAGGCTCGGCATATGTACTGCAGCTTCTCCAGCGGTTGGAGCTAAACGGAGCGGTCTCGTGCGGACACTATCCGGTGAATATTGCGTGTGGACGGAAGCTTTTTTGCGTTAATCTTATGCGTGTAGCCATTTTCGTCCTGGTGTGGCCGGGGCCTAAGATGACTACAAGCAGTTCAGATACTTCCTTAAGCAACCTCTATGTACTCAGTTCTTCAAGGTATCTTTATCTCAGATCGAACACGGCGTTTATGTGCGTGACAAGATCAACCCGTCTTTTTCTGTCCTCTTTTTAATTGTCAAGTGTTGTTGCCCCTCCCCGTCTGCAAAGTAGCCAAAATGGCGACAATTGGCATTTCGTTTTGTATGTTTTCAGTCATTAACGGATGTCAAGTGTGAGCTCAGTGTGGAGCTTTGTGTAAGCATTTAGGGGATTAACAAAGGTACTAGGCTTTTTCTCTTGAGTGCATGAATGTTTTTACTCCATTTCCTGGCAATCAATCCAAAAGCTGTTGAGATATTTCCATCTAAATGAGAGTGGTGGACCGATCGACCGAGAGTCACGCTGCTAGCTTTCCAAATGAGCTCGTTGCAGTGAACAGAAGACGGTTGCCGCTGTCGGGATGTATCACTCAGTGCATGGGTACTGACTGCGGGATACATCTCTATTAAGGGAGGGACAGACTCTGCCACCTCTTTAAAGTGAGTGAGTCTGCGGGGAGACCGCTGCCAATCAAACTCCAGCCACAGATCGATGCTGCCTTTTATCTGCGGGGGAAAACGGATTAAACACCAGTCCGTCTGAACGAGATAAACAATGGATGAGTTTGAAGTGGAACAGAGGAACAAAGCAGTGTCAAAGTATAATACAAGCGTCACGTGGGAGAGGAGGGGTTTCCCCTGCTGCCGCTGGGAGGAGCTGACATCACTTCCTTCTAGGTGGAAATCTCTATCTCTTCCTCTCTTTCGGCAGGAAACTCTCTTTTAAATCTCTATTCCACCGTTCACTCCGAGAAGACAATACAACTCCAGCATGAGACAGCAAGATGTGGCGTACGTCTGTGCTTGTATATGTGTGCATAAGTGCATCCCAATGCATCGTAAAGGGGTAAATGCACTCTGAATACGCAGAGGTTGTACCCATAACGTTCAAAGACAACATTGTAAATACACTATTATATAAATTCAAACCAACACATCAACATATAGGTTATGATGTGAACCAGTCCAATCTTTATTAGTGCTCGATGTTGTCGTTATTGACAACCATATCAAACATTAATATTATTGTTTTCTACAAAGAGATAAGAAACGCCGCTGTACTCTGATACGCCGATATGTAACGCCCTGTTTTTAGAAAACCACATAAGAAGAGACATTTTCGGAGGAAGTTTCCCTCATTCATGTCTTTCTTGTGTTATGATCTTTAGAAGATCCGGGACATTCAAAACGCTCCATCTTTTGAAATGCAATCGTTCTTCGCCAAAGAACCAGTAAATAATTTCACTCAGAAATACAGAGAGGGGCCATCTTTAATGAATGGATAATGACCGAGAGCTGCGGGTCGATTGTTTCGGTGGATTAAATTAATAAAAGGGAAAGCGACTCTAATTATCCAAAGTCCAGGAACGTTGTTTCGTTCATTAATCGTCGATTATCCGATATCCAACATATGTAAGTGTTTCACCCTGGTAACAAAACATATGCTAGTGCTAGTGCCCTACGCTGACTTTTAAAAAACAGCATACAAAATGACTTTAATACACTTAAAGGTGGGGTCGGTAATGTTGGAGAAAGCAGCTCGAGATCGCTAGAATTTGAAAATACACAACCGGAAAAAATCTGCCACTTCCTCACAGAGCCCCTCCCCCAACACACACGAACGCACACATGACCAATGAGGGCACGAGATGAGTGTGTGCCCCGATGGAAGGCTGACAGGCAGGTAGGCCGTCCAGATACTTTAGCCGGCTCAGATGATTGGTCGAGCTTGTTACAGCGCCACGGCTTCCACAGATGATACATTGTTATGGATTTATTGTCAAAGCACTTAATGTATTCATTGCTATCGGGATGTTAAGAGCATTCCATGGGATATAACAAAAAGTGTTTCTGAAGGGAATTACCGACCCCACCTTTCAATAATACTAAATGTACAATAAACAAATCCAGCATGAAAATAAATGTTTACATAATATACATTAATGTATAGCTCCATCAGTATCACATGTTGGCTGTCCAGGCTTCAAAACCACCCAGTGCCCAACGCCGCCTTTAAAATAAAGCATAACAAATGACTTTAAATCACTACAATAATAATAAATGTACTATAAACAAAAACAGCAAGTAATATACGTGAATGTATAACTCCATCAGTATGTATATTGCCCATGTTGGCTGTACAAAGCACTGACGGGCAGACAAGACAACAGAACGGCCATTTGATCGAAATCACAACATGGACCAGTGCGTCTTTCATTACATGACACTTTCCCATCAGTAATGAACAGAGAAGGCTTTGTATTGTCTTCGGTGTGAAGTGGAATATAATATATCTGGTGTATTTTGGAGGCCACAGTGAGCGGGTGTTTCACTGTTTGTCTTCCACCTGCAGAGAGTTATGGTTCTGCTCTAAAGTGCTGCTTGTAAAGCCGCATGATACTTCATTTCTTTTGGGCGAAGTCCGACTCAGAACCCCTCATTCATACCGGAGCAGACGCGCTGGGTGTGCCTCTGATTTCAGGTCGGAAATGATACGGTGAAAAGAGAGGAAAGCAACGTACAGCCTGGTTAAGAAGTGTGTGGGAAATAGCTTTATTTCAGCAGCTTTTGGACGAATACGTAACTTCAAAAAACATTTTATTATTGTTGTGAATTTGGGTTATGATTAAATATACTTTACTGATTCCATATGTGGATATTTAGCATAAACATATGATGAAATGAAATATAAGAAATTAAAGAAACAAGAAATATATATATATACAATATGAAAACATAGAAAATAAATAAGAATAGACTATAATATATATGTTTAATAAAATAAATATTGTGTGTGTGTGTGTGTGTGTGTGTGTGTGTGTGTGTGTGTGTGTGTGTGTGTGTGTGTGTGTGTGTGTGTGTGTGTGTGTGTGTGTGTGTGTGTGTGTGTGTGTGTGTGTGTGTGTGTGTGTGTGTGTGTGTGTGTGTGTGTGTGTGTGTGTGTGTGTGTGTGTGTGTGTGTGTGTGTGTGTGTGTGTGTGTGTGTGTGTGTGTGTGTGTGTGTGTGTGTGTGTGTGTGTGTGTGTGTGTGTGTGTGTGTGTGTGTGTGTGTGTGTGTGTGTGTGTGTGTGTGTGACAGATGAAGACAGCTGTCAAAGCTCACAGTCCCCCGCTAGTTTTAGTAGACATGTGTGAGGGGGTGGAGTCCGACAAATCTCCCAGAATCCACTCCTTCTGTCACCCCCATTCACCACCCCCCCTACACACACACACACACCCTTCTCATTGACATTGTGGGATTCTCCTGGGCTTGTGACTTTAGAAAATATGAGGAACAAAGCGTGCAACTTCCAGGTCTCAGTGAAGGTTGAGCTCTGCGACACTAAGGTCTAAGGTCAGTGTAGTTTCTGTTTGGACTGAGTCCTTTTTAAAATGCCCTCCATATGAGATCGCCCGCTTTGAGGCGGTTTGCACTTCTGCTGTTCAGGGATTTGCTCCGTAGAAATGTAATCACTGAAATGTATTTCTGGAAGAAGCCCTTTTTGGTAGTTTTCCCTTTCCTGTAGTGTGTTTTTAGTGCATGTGAACATCCCTGTGTTCCCTACCCCCTGCCTGAAAGCCTGCATTTCACTCCTTTGTTTACTTCCTGAACATAGTGACATCACTACACTAGCGCTTCTATTGGCTAGTGCTCCAACACATTGTACGTGATAAACTAAGGGGCGGGACATCTGAACATCAGCAGGACAGGACTCTTTAAAGTAGAGACACTACATACTGATATACACCTGAACATCAGCAGGAGAGGACTCTTTAAAGTAGAGACACTACATACTGATATACACCTGAACATCAGCAGGAGAGTACTCTTTAAAGTAGAGACTACATACTGATATACACCTGAACATCAGCAGGAGAGGACTCTTTAAAGTAGAGACACTACATACTGATATACACCTGAACATCAGCAGGAGAGGACTCTTTAAAGTAGAGATACTACATACTGATATACACCTGAACATCAGCAGGAGAGGACTCTTTAAAGTAGAGACACTACATACTGATATACACCTGAACATCAGCTGGAGAGGACTCTTTAAAGTAGAGACACTACATACTGATATACACCTGAACATCAGCAGGAGAGGACTCTTTAAAGTAGAGACACTATACTGATATACACCTGAACATCAGCAGGAGAGGACTCTTTAAAGTAGAGACACTAAATACTGATATACACCTGAACATCAGCAGGAGAGGACTCTTTAAAGTAGAGACACTACGCACTGATATACACCTGAACATCAGCAGGAGAGGACTCTTTAAAGTATAGACACTACATACTGATATACACCTGAATATCAGCAGGAGAGGACTCTTTAATGTAGAGACACTACATACTGATATACACCTGAACATCAGCAGGAGAGGACTCTTTAAAGTAGAGACACTACATACTGATATACACCTGAACATCAGCAGGAGAGGACTCTTTAAAGTAGAGACACTACATACTGATGTACACCTGAATATCAGCAGGAGAGGACTCTTTAATGTAGAGACACTACATACTGATATACACCTGAACATCAGCAGGAGAGGACTCTTTAAAGTAGAGACACTACATACTGATATACACCTGAACATCAGCTGGAGAGGACTCTTTAAAGTAGAGACACTACATACTGATATACACCTGAACATCAGCAGGAGAGGACTCTTTAAAGTAGAGACACTATACTGATATACACCTGAACATCAGCAGGAGAGGACTCTTTAAAGTAGAGACACTAAATACTGATATACACCTGAACATCAGCAGGAGAGGACTCTTTAAAGTAGAGACACTACGCACTGATATACACCTGAACATCAGCAGGAGAGGACTCTTTAAAGTATAGACACTACATACTGATATACACCTGAATATCAGCAGGAGAGGACTCTTTAATGTAGAGACACTACATACTGATATACACCTGAACATCAGCAGGAGAGGACTCTTTAAAGTAGAGACACTACATACTGATATACACCTGAACATCAGCAGGAGAGGACTCTTTAAAGTAGAGACACTACATACTGATGTACACCTGAATATCAGCAGGAGAGGACTCTTTAATGTAGAGACACTACATACTGATATACACCTGAACATCAGCAGGAGAGGACTCTTTAAAGTAGAGACACTACATACTGATATACACCTGAACATCAGCAGGAGAGGACTCTTTAAAGTAGAGACACTACATACTGATGTACACCTGAATATCAGCAGGAGAGGACTCTTTAATGTAGAGACACTACATACTGATATACACCTGAACATCAGCAGGAGAGGACTCTTTAAAGTAGAGACACTACATACTGATATACACCTGAACATCAGCAGGAGAGGACTCTTTAAAGTAGAGACACTACATACTGATGTACACCTGAACATCAGCAGGAGAGGACTCTTTAAAGTAGAGACACTACATACTGATATACACCTGAACATCAGCAGGAGAGGACTCTTTAAAGTAGAGACACTACATACTGATATACACCTGGACATCAGCAGGAGAGGACTCTTTAAAGTAGAGACACAACATACTGATATACACCTGGACATCAGCAGGAGAGGACTCTTTAAAGTAGAGACACTACACACTGATATACACCTGAACATCAGCAGGAGAGGACTCTTTAAAGTAGAGACACTACATACTGATATACACCTGAACATCAGCAGGAGAGGACTCTTTAATAAGACTTAATCCGCTGACGCCATTGATTACAAACATCTGAATTGCGTATCAGCCAGTTTTTCAGTTATTAGACATCTTTCGTATTTTATTAAACCAGATCTGAGTAGCACTTCAAATGACGGCTGATTGCTCTCATCCAGAAGATGCCGTGCTGCTGATAGGGCTGTGAAATAATGCTTCTTGATTGTTTATCTTTGTGAAATGGAATAATATGGTGATGGAATCATATATTTGGAAGTCAGAATCAGGTCGTAAGAAGTTACTAAAACTTCTTAGAAAAGTCTGATATAGACGTCAAACCTTTTGAAATGTGTGGTTTCCTTTCCATCCTTTCTCAAGTGATTGCTCATGTCCCTGACTTGAGGCTGCAAACCCCCTTTGCTGCCGTGCACGCTCAGCAGAAATCAGCTGCGGGAAGTCTGTCCCCCTCGTTTGTTATTACAGTGAAACAGACCTCTGCTCAATGAGGGTTTCTGTCGTTGACCCCCCCCCCCCCCCCCCAGCTCTCCTCAGGAGCAGCTGATCGCTCCAGTTCCCACTCCCTGTGTTCAGAGGTTTGTTTCGTGCAAACCTCTGAACACAGGGAGCTACCATCACCATCTGCGGGCAAACCTTTTAAACAAAACCCCATTCTAGAAAGATATAGTTTGAGGTGATTCTGTGGCTCTGATCTCAATCTCAATCTTTATTTATTAAGCACATATAAAGTACATTTGAAACAACCTCAGTCGAGTGCTGTACAGGTAATACATACAATATAGAAAGACACAATGGGGGTAAAATAATAAAACAATAATTACAAACATGACAAAAAGCACAATAGACGTATAAAACACATACAAATGTCAAAATGTTATGTTCAACTAGTATTAGGCGCTGTTTACACGGGGACGAAACGGGTTGTATCGGCTACTTTTCTCTCCCGTTCGTTCACACGAGGCCGTAGCGTAACCGCGGAAACGGACCCCGCAAACGATAACGTTATCCCATCCCAAGGTGGATAGATCTGCAACCGGAACGCTCTGGGGGGCAAACGGCTCCGTGTGTACGCCCTACACGATCATTTCCTGATAACGATGAAGCCATAGCCCCGCCTCTCCCCACCTCGGCTGCTCACAGCTGTAGCATGCTCAGTAGCTACAGATGTTAGTGCAAAATCTACAGCTCCTCGACCACCACCATCAGCAACAAGTGGACATGGAGAACTACATGACCTACATGTTGCTAAATCCACCGCGGGGCATAAACAGAAGGGCAACCATGGCAACCATGCTCGGGGGTCTTCTTCGCTGCTTTTGGTGTATTTTGTGGCGGAAGCTACTACGCCACTTACAGGCCCGGCATATGTACTGCAGCGTTTCCAGTGGTCTCGTGTGAACGGACACGCATTAAATGAGCCGGATGCGTGTGAACGGAAGACTTTTTTGAAAACGAATTTGGTGCGTAAACGCAAACGTTCCCGTGTAAATGGGGTCTTAAAAGCCAGTGCAAAGAGGTGAGTTTCTAGCTGAGATTTAGGCTGGAGCCACACGAGGACGATAACGCAAACGGACAGCAATCGTTATCAAAAAAGTCTTCCGTCCACGCGCAACAGGCACCAGAAACGTGTCCGTTCACACGAGACCGCTCGAAAGCGCTGGAGACGCTGTAGTACATATGCCAGGCCTGTAAGTGGCGCTGTACTCCTGCCACAAAAGCAGCGAAGAAGACTTCGGTTGCCATGGTTGCCCTTCTGTTTATTCTCCGCGGTGGACGCTCTGGCTCTTGTTCTCCCTCCCCGAGGCAAGCGTGTGCTCCTGCTGTAAATCTCTCCGGTAGTCCACCAGCAGATGACAAACCTCCGCCTCTTCCAATGGACGAGGTTGACCGTGCGGCAGAGTTTCAGTTCAACATGTCCGTTAAAGTTTAAATCTTCCAGACAAAATTAGAAAAGTGCCGGTCAGAGGTCTTCTTTGTTATTTATTGAGCTTTAAAACAAATTGATAACGACTCTATATAATAATAATAAACGGAGCCTCTCTTTTCCTCCCCCTCTCCTGAGAGCCCAGCAGCTGATCTCTGAGCAGGAGAGGTGGGAGAGGCGGGGCTATTGTAGGCGTAGACATGGAGCCGTTTGCCCCCCAGAGCGTTTCGTTTGCACCCATCTACCCGCCTTGGGACCCGTTATCGTTTTCTGCGTTTCCATGTCAGTCTCGTTTGGCCGAACCATCTATCTGAACTGTAGCAGATACGAACGTTATCGTCCTCGTGTGGTCGGGCCTTAAAAAGTAGTTTAAACAGCAACAGGATGAGATTGACAAACAGGACAGATTCACACAAGATTAATACAATTAAAGATAACATTAAAATGATATACAGGTAAGTAACTATTTAAATAAGAAATGAATTAAATGAACATATACATATTTGAGTCAAATATACATATTAAATATATATCAATTATGACGAGAGCATGACGCCCGTAGATGGCGCCGCGGACGTCAACAACTATTGTCTTTTTGACACAATTGTTACAGTAATTATAAATGTTTTGAAGTACAGAAATATTTTTACATTTTACGTAAACAATCTTATTTTAATAATCCTTTTCCTTTCATTTTAATCTATATTTTATTGGATATTTTACTCATTGTATTGCACAATATTATGTTTATGTCAATAATATTGATTTGTATTTGATTTCAACATTTTATTTTTATATATAAATATTTATTTAATTTTATATTTTGTTTGCACACTCTTTTTTAACTTGAATATGATTATATAGATGTAATATAATTAATATAAATATTTGTATTATCATTTGTTATATTTCTCACCCGGCCTTATTCCCCCGGGATAAACACACCATTCTGAATCTGATATTCCGTCACATTATATTTATATTATAAGTTCCCACATGCTCACAATGGGAACTTCCTCTTGCTTCTAGGAGCACAGGGAAATGTTCCAGAGGGATGAAGAATAACTTCCGCTTTCCCGTCAGAAATAGACAGCAGAAATGATGCAAAATCACAAACTGGGAGCATGATCTCACCAGCTGTTCTTGGCTGAAGCAATCCGTCTAGTATCCGTCTGTGGCTGCGTGCAATCTTCCTCTTTCCGGGGATATTATCTGAACATGTCCTTACATGCGCAAAGGACACGCCACGATGATGTACAGTGTGCAGACTTTAGGGGCCTGTAAAAACATCTTAAATAGAGTTTCAACCCCAACATGGCTCATGGTGGGCTGCTGTGTAATTCCTAGAAGTAGAGAAGTGGGATCTTAAGGTTTGCCGTGAGAGCCATGTTGTTTCTGTGGGAGATAATTAATGTGGCACGTCGTTGGCTGTGATTCGGGTGGGGAAGTGGTGACTTTAGCGTCTATACCACTGGAGAAACACACCCTCCAACACCCACTGACATCTGGCTTCTGTCTTTACTTGGAAAGGTTGCAGTTGGCATTCCTTCCCGGGACAAATAACCTCATGATGTTTATCAGCTCAGCTTGACAGTGATGGAAACATGGCACGAGAGAGGGGGGGACATTGTCACGGAGCCCCCTAGGGGACATGGAGAACAAAAAATAAATACATTTGAACAAAACAAAAAAAAATGTTTTGCGAGATCTCGCAATACTTTTCATTTAGTACTTCCTGGTCAGTTCGGCTGCCATGGCAACACAGAAACCACAACAATGGAGTGGTTCATCGATTTTACTTTGAGCTTGGCCTTAAATATAAAGATATAACATCAGTGCTTGGCAATAGCACGGGTTTCACACATAGACTGTAAAGGGTTTCACATAAGTGAAGACACCTCAAGAGAACCTCAGAGCGAGGGGACATGCACGTTCCTCTGAGCTGAGTTATTGACAGATTTGAATTTCACGGGTCAATAACTCATGAACATAACGTTGTAAAAATACAAACAACATGACTTTACAATCATGGAGGAGGAAGAGGAGTGCTTAGGGACCGTCTACAAACTGCAAAGGGGTTTTGAGAGATCTCGCAAAACATTTTTTTTTTTTTTTTTTTTTAAATACATTTTTTTTTCTTCTCCATGTCCCCTAGGGGGCTCCGTACATTGTCACGTATTCTTTGAAGTGAATATATACTTGAAATACCTAATTTTGAGTTATTTTGACACAATTAACACTTGTAGTTTCATGTCTTGTTACATAAGAATAGACCATATGTGTTCGGTGTTATCATGGGAGGATTACTATTCTTGTGGTGCTACTGCCTCATTAGGCCCATATTGAGCAGAGCATATTACGACCACATCTCATTTACAACAACGTCCTTGATATCCTGACAATAAATACGCACTAATTTTATTTATTGAGGACAAACTCTCAACTAATGGCCTATTACTTGTAGAATATGGTCATGTAGAATAAGGCATTACTAAGTGTTTTATAATGACTAATAAAGAGCCAATTGAACCTGTTGATGGTGAATATATATATTAATATAAAGATTTACTGAAATGTCTTGTGAGATTTGGACAACACATGTTTCACGAGTGAGCTCTCCCCAAAGCGTCCATTGACAGAAACAGTCATTTTACATCTCTGATCAAAAATCATTATTCAATATCCACTGAAACAATGAAATCGATCGATCAAAAACATCCTTGTTTTGGTTTGAGAGACTGAACTAGAATTGTTTTTGATTGTCTCTGTCGAGTTTGATGGTGATTATGATAAGCAAAGGAAAACAACGTGTTCTGTTAATGGAGTCTGGTGCCTTTGAGGAGAGTAGACCAAGCCCCCAGGAAGTGCGCCGGACTCTGTGCCCAACATTCGTAGTGTCCAAACGGCGGCACTGCAACTTCCGTATCAGTCCGTGACGTCACCCGGCCCAAAACAGCTTTTTCCCATTGACTAACATCGAGAAAGAGACGTCTGTAAATCGGTGGATCTGAATAAACTACCCAGTATGAACTATTGTACAGCCCTTATTAGAATCATTCGGTCCTTAAAGTTGTAAAATGCACTAAAAGCCGAATCTAGATTTACTTTCTCTCTCCATTCATTCTAGTGAGCCGAGAGTGGGAGCTCGGGGGCGGGGCTTAAGGGGCGCATGCTCTGTGATACGGGTTCTTCTGCTCCGACAGCTAGGCATGCTGGGTAATCTGTGAGGTTTCGCCATTTTGTCTTCCTGCGCCAATGAGCAGCTCTCATAGGAAAGAAAGAGACTCCGCCTCCCACGCTGTCTCCAGTTCTTATTATACATCCATGGAGTAGACTTGCATGTTTTGTCCAAATCTCACAAGGAATCTTGAGTGATATATTCATTATGCATCTTTAGAAAACATGCAAAATGTCCCTTCCTCGTCTCACAGCTTTACACCGGGCTTTAATCTGTCTCGAACTCCTGATCATCTGTAGAGGAAATGACTTCTCGCTTTGGGTGACCAGACGTCCCCGTTTGTATTGGCCCGTCCCCGGTTGAAACTGTCCCCGGAAATGTCCCCGTTTTCTAATATACGTTAAAAACACATAGCAATGTGAAATAAAACGTTTCATGTCAGGAAACACTGGGTAAACCGACTGCGGTCAAGCCAGCCCGCACGTTGTATTGCGGTGCGCGAATATCCTATCCATTACGGTAGAGGCCTGTAAAAACTGCCTTCAAAATAAAAGCGTTTACTCGGTCAATAAAAAATATACCTAAAAACACACCACACATATTCATATATACCCATCTAGTCACTCAGAGATAATCTGGACAATCTGATGTAGAGTTTCAAAATAAAATACTTTTGAAATCTCATAACAGGACACTCTGATGTAGAATTTCAAAATAAAATACTTTTGAAATCTCATATGGGCTATCGTCCTTCTGTTTTTATACAAGAATAAATAAAAAACTGTCAAATTATCAAAGACTTATTTCATTTCAGGGTGATAGCAGGACACTCCATCTAGTCACTCAGATCGAATAAGGACAATCTGATGTAGAGTTTCAAAATAAAATACCTTTGAAGTCTCATATATGAGCTATCGTCCCTCTATTTTTAGATAAGAATAAAACAAAAACTATCCAGTATCAACGACTTATTTCACTTCAGGGTGATAGCAGGAGACCCCATCTAGTAAATCTGAGAAAATCAGGACAATCTGATGTAGAATTTCAAAATAAAATACTTTTGAAATCTCATAACAGGACAATCTGATGTAGAATTTCAAAATAAAATACTTTTGAAATCTCATATGGGCTATCGTCCTTCTGTTTTTAGATAAGAATAAATAAAAAACTATCCAGTATCAAAGACTTATTTCACTCCAGGGTGATAGCAAGACACCCCATCTAGTCACTCAGAGAGAATCAGGACAATCTGATGTAGAGTTTCAAAATAAAAGACCTTTGAAGTCTCATATATGAGCTGTCGTCCTTCTGTTTGTATCCAACAGTTAAAATGTTCGATTACATTGAAGCAGAATTGTGCCCCTTTTTTCTTTTAACAGCGAAGACAATTGGATGTTAATGATAACCGCAAAACTCAAAATGTCCCCGGTTTTAATTTGAAAATCTGGTCACCTTATTCTCGCTCCTACGAAACACTGCAGAGCACCGACTGAGGTGAGGTCTGTTCTGCAGAACATTAAGAGCATTGTCAGAGTGGCTTTCTCAGAGTGAGAATCCATCCTCACTTCTGCTCTCAGACCAAACAAACAAACAAACAAACAAACAGTTGTTGTCCTTCACGGTTCAGCTTCAGTCAGGACAGTCGGCCATTGATCCTCCTTCCCTTTCACACCTTCTCGAATTCCCAGAGGTCTTTTCACTGATGTCCAACAGAGCGGCCTGTGTGTGCGAGCAGGCAAAGACAACATTACAGAAACACGGGAGCTTTTGGCTCCGGCTGAGAAGACGTGACGTTAGACCGAGGCTGGAAATACTCACATCCTCCAAGTCTAAAAGTGCTCCATTGCAAGTTAAAGCTTTATGTTGTTGCTTAAGTAAAAGTACAGAAGTGCTTAGCTTCACATTTCTATCACTTTCTAACGTTTTCCTCTCGTTTTTTTTGTATGTTTTTCTCACATTTTGGTCAAGTTTTTCACTTTATTGTCTACTTCTGCTGTTTCTCTGTTGACACCTTGTTGTTGTTGTTGTTGTTGTGTGCTTCTCTGCTAACACCGTGTTGTTGTTGTTGTTCCAGGTTCCTCCCAGCCCTCAGAGTTCCCCAGTCTGCCCAGTAGAACCAGCGCTCTCAGAGACTCGGGCAGCGACATCGAGAGCCTCCTGAGCGCAGAGCCGGGATACGACGGCGTCTTCAGAAAGGTGAGCACCTGTCCTCTGTGGTCCTGTCGCTCAGGGAAGCTTCACCTCCGGGGAGAGAGTTCTTTTTTCATTTTAAATAGTGGAACAAATCCCTGAATTTTAATCTCAGGATCTCCTGGATTAGTGTTTCATAATGTTACCGTCCAAAGCTGAGTCTCCCTTCAGTTACAGATAGAAACCTCACCTCACCTTAAATCACATGTCACTTGTTAGACGATTTTATCCAAAGCAACTTACAATAAGTGCATTTAACCAAAAAGATACCGACTCAGAACAGCAAGAATCCTGCGGGAAAAGTATCTTAAACATCGGGTTAAAATAAGCAAGTACATACAGAAGTGATGACGAGACCTTTTGCACGGACGTGGATGCAAACTGGCGAAGAATATAACGGCGGGCCGTCATTGTACTTGAACATTACAACATTGTTTACATAAGTGAGAGGCGCTCAAGTTGTAGGTGTCTTCTGTTCGAGTGTTTACCGGCTGGTTGTCGAAGCAACAGGTGATATACAATCAATAAATAAACGTTCGACTGATGGAGGAGTTCACTTTGAGTCCAGGGGTCGCCAACTCTAACCGCTCGTCCGCCGGCTGCCTCTCGCTGAGCAGAGATATGTTGCTGTCGCCCTGTGGGGATTACACACCGTGAGGCTGCCTCGAGGCGGAGACGCTGAACATCAGCGCCGTGTGTTCTGCCGTTTGAAGCCCTTTAGTTATCGTGAATACTTAATTGAAATGTTCACAATAAACCGATTACTAAAAAACACTACAATGTCAGTTTTTACCGCTTCGTACTAAAATAACTCGAATGCCTACAAAGTCTAGTGATGTCACACGGACGTCTAACACTATTTAAAACTCTGTCAAATCTTTCCCACAGACATACACTTCAGTCACATGCACTTTGACTGACACACACACACACACACACACACACACACACACACACACACACACACACACACACACACACACACACACACACACTCTCAGTCCCACAGGAAGTGTTGTCCGCACATGAAGCAGATCTTTGATTCGTCCAACAGAAGCAGCTCTGTGCTCTGCAGCTGCAGCACAATGCTGCCAGTTACAGCTCACACCTCCACCTGTGTGTGTGTGTGTGTGTGTGTGTGTGTGTGTGTGTGTGTGTGTGTGTGTGTGTGTGTGTGTGTGTGTGTGTGTGTGTGTGTGTGTGTGTGTGTGTGTGTGTGTGTGTGTGTGTGTGTGTGTGTGTGTGTGTGTGTGTGTGTGTGTGTGTGTGTGTGTGTGTGTGTGTGTGTGTGTGTGTGTGTGTGTGTGTGTGTGTGTGTGTGTGTGTGTGTGTGTGTGTGTGTGTGTGTGTGTGTCTCCTTCAGTGCAACTTCCAAAATGCTTAAAGACACAAAAGGAAATTAAAAAAAGGAGAATTATAAATAACGTAGTGAAAGAGAATGGAGGGACACAATGGTGAAAGTACAATGCAGAAATACCTGGACTATAAACATGTCAACGAGAGTAAGATGAACTAAAAACAGAAAGCAACGTTCATTACGCTTTCTTTCTTTAATACTGCAGTTATTTGGGTACGAACAATGAAGGATAAAACAAGACTTTTCCGCTTCTCTGGTGCAAACATGCAATTAAAGCAAATAAACCAATAATAGTAAAGTTTATTTTATTTAAAATAACCTCAGTTGACCAAAGTGCTTTCCAGTTTTAAAACAAGCCAATCAGCAATCAATTAAAGATGACACACGATTGCACGCAGGTAGGAAATGGATCACATGAAAGTAAATACAAGAAAAGTAGCAATAAAGTTACAGCATAAATAAAGTGAAACCAAGATAACTTGAGAGAAGACAGAGCTTTAAAGCGAGGTCTAACACTATGAAAGTGATAATCGTAATAATAGTTTTATTTTATTTTAATGACGGTCTTTAATTTTGAATAGACTACATACAGTAACGTAAGGTTTGTTTCCCGAGGTTTCGTTTGTTTTAATGTCAGCGCTGCTATAAAGGCAAGGCAAGGCGAGGCAAGGCGAGGCGAGGCAAGGCGAGGCGAGGCGAGGCAAGGCGAGGCAAGGCGAGGCAAGGCGAGGCGAGGCAAGGCGAGGCAAGGCGAGGCAAGGCGAGGCGAGGCAAGGCGAGGCAAGGCGAGGCGAGGCAAGGCGAGGCAAGGCGAGGCGAGGCAAGGCGAGGCAAGGCGAGGCAAGGCGAGGCGAGGCGAGGCAAGGCGAGGCAAGGCGAGGCAAGGCGAGGCAAGGCGAGGCAAGGCGAGGCGAGGCGAGGCGAGGCGAGGCAAGGCAAGGCAAGGCGAGGCAAGGCGAGGCAAGGCGAGGCGAGACAAGGCAAGGCAAGGCGAGGCAAGGCGAGGCAAGACGAGGCAAGGCGAGGCGAGGCAAGGCGAGGCAAGGCGAGGCGAGGCAAGGCGAGGCAAGGCGAGGCAAGGCGAGACGAGGCGAGGCGAGGCAAGGCGAGGCAAGGCGAGGCAAGGCGAGGCGAGGCAAGTTTATTTATATAGCACTTTTCAACACAAGGCAATTCAAAGTGCTTTACAAAAAAAATGAAAGACATTAAGCATTAAAAAAGAAAAGCTAATAAAATAAACATTAAGGAAAAATACATGGATAAAAGTTACAGTGCAGTTTAAGATGTGAATAGTTCAATTAAAAGCAGCGACAAAAAGAAAAGTCTTCAGCCTGGATTTAAAAAAGATACTTTCCCTACCTCTCCTTCCCGTGGGTTAGACGCTCCCCAGCTTCTCGTATTTCACCGCGAGCTTCAGTGGAGAAACGCTGACGGAATAAACACCGTGAAATCACCAACAACAATTACAAAAACATCTGTCCTCGTCTGGGCTGTTTTTATCTGTGATAATCTGTCGGTTTCTGAATTCCACTTTCAATTTCCAAAACATGCAAGAAAATATCATAAAATCTATTAAAGTATTCATTATTCAGGCGTCTTTGAGCACGAGGAAAAGCGCCATTAAAAATCCAATGTGTCATTATTATTATTATTATTAATAATAACATTTATATTTCTTGAGGCCCTATTATGTTCATTTCAGGTTGGGGGAATATTTTCTCCCAAATATAATCAAGCAATTTACTAAAACTATTAAGAACATTATAATTGTACTACTTAATTGTTTTAAAAGTCAAAATCGTGAGTGTGGTTTTCAAAATGCCAGAGCAGCTATTTTAATTATAAGCTATGTGATAATGTCTTAACACGCTGCTGCAGTCGACTCTTATCTTCATTTACTAGAATGATAAGAGGATTGTTTATTATTTCTCTGCTGGTCAGCGACTGATCCATTTACTCTCAGACACAAACGTCTTTCTGACAGATACAAACACTCACTGTTGTAGTGTCTCTACTTTAAAGAGTCCTCTCCTGCTGATGTTCAGGTGTATATCAGTATGTAGTGTCTCTACTTTAAAGAGTCCTCTCCTGCTGATGTTCAGGTGTATATCAGTATGTAGTGTCTCTACTTTAAAGAGTCCTCTCCTGCTGATGTTCAGGTGTATATCAGTCTGTAGTGTCTCTACTTTAAAGAGTCCTCTCCTGCTGATGTTCAGGTGTATATCAGTATGTTGTGTCTCTACTTTAAAGAGTCCTCTCCTGCTGATGTTCAGGTGTATATCAGTCTGTATTGTCTCTACTTTAAAGAGTCCTCTCCTGCTGATGTTCAGGTGTATATCAGTATGTAGTGTCTCTACTTTAAAGAGTCCTCTCCTGCTGATGTTCAGGTGTATATCAGTCTGTAGTGTCTCTACTTTAAAGAGTCCTCTCCTGCTGATGTTCAGGTGTATATCAGTATGTAGTGTCTCTACTTTAAAGAGTCCTCTCCTGCTGATGTGCAGGTGTATATCAGTATGTAGTGTCTCTACTTTAAAGAGTCCTCTCCTGCTGATGTTCAGGTGTATATCAGTATGTAGTGTCTCTACTTTAAAGAGTCCTCTCCTGCTGATGTTCAGGTGTATATCAGTATGTAGTGTCTCTACTTTAAAGAGTCCTCTCCTGCTGATGTGCAGGTGTATATCAGTATGTAGTGTCTCTACTTTAAAGAGTCCTCTCCTGCTGATGTTCAGGTGTATATCAGTATGTAGTGTCTCTACTTTAAAGAGTCCTCTCCTGCTGATGTTCAGGTGTATATCAGTATGTAGTGTCTCTACTTTAAAGAGTCCTCTCCTGCTGATGTTCAGGTGTATATCAGTATGTATTGTCTCTACTTTAAAGAGTCCTCTCCTGCTGATGTTCAGGTGTATATCAGTATGTAGTGTCTCTACTTTAAAGAGTCCTCTCCTGCTGATGTTCAGGTGTATATCAGTATGTAGTGTCTCTACTTTAAAGAGTCCTCTCCTGCTGATGTTCAGGTGTATATCAGTATGTAGTGTCTCTACTTTAAAGAGTCCTCTCCTGCTGATGTTCAGGTGTATATCAGTCTGTAGTGTCTCTACTTTAAAGAGTCCTCTCCTGCTGATGTTCAGGTGTATATCAGTATGTAAAGAGTCCTCTCCTGCTGATGTGCAGGTGTATATCAGTATGTAGTGTCTCTACTTTAAAGAGTCCTCTCCTGCTGATGTTCAGGTGTATATCAGTATGTAGTGTCTCTACTTTAAAGAGTCCTCTCCTGCTGATGTTCAGGTGTATATCAGTATGTAGTGTCTCTACTTTAAAGAGTCCTCTCTTGCTGATGTGCAGGTGTATATCAGTATGTAGTGTCTCTACTTTAAAGAGTCCTCTCCTGCTGATGTTCAGGTGTATATCAGTATGTAGTGTCTCTACTTTAAAGAGTCCTCTCCTGCTGATGTTCAGGTGTATATCAGTATGTAGTATCTCTACTTTAAAGAGTCCTCTCCTGCTGATGTTCAGGTGTATATCAGTATGTAGTGTCTCTACTTTAAAGAGTCCTCTCCTGCTGATGTTCAGGTGTATATCAGTATGTAGTGTCTCTACTTTAAAGAGTCCTCTTCTGCTGATGTTCAGGTGTATATCAGTATGTAGTGTCTCTACTTTAAAGAGTCCTCTCCTGCTGATGTTCAGGTGTATATCAGTATGTAGTGTCTCTACTTTAAAGAGTCCTCTCCTGCTGATGTTCAGGTGTATATCAGTATGTAGTGTCTCTACTTTAAAGAGTTCTCTCGTACTGATGTTCAGGTGTATATCAGTATGTAGTGTCTCTACTTTAAAGAGTCCTCTCCTGCTGATGTCCAGGTGTATATCAGTATGCAGTGTCTCTACTTTAAAGAGTCCTCTCCCGCTGATGTTCAGGTGTATATCAGTATGTAGTGTCTCTACTTTAAAGAGTCCTCTCCAGCTGATGTTCAGGTGTATATAAGTATGTAGTGTCTCTACTTTAAAGAGTCCTCTCCTGCTGATGTTCAGGTGTATATCAGTATTAGTGTCTCCACTTTAAAGAGTCCTCTCCAGCTGATGTTCAGGTGTATATCAGTATGCAGTGTCTCTACTTTAAAGAGTCATCTCCAGCTGATGTTCAGGTGTATATCAGTATTAGTGTCTCCACTTTAAAGAGTCCTCTCCAGCTGATGTTCAGGTGTATATCAGTATGCAGTGTCTCTACTTTAAAGAGTCCTCTCCTGCTGATGTTCACATGTATGTGTCTTGTGTTCCTGCAGAGCGATGACCCAGTGACGGGGGGAGACAGCACCAGCGAGGTCTCCGTCTCCTGCTCCTCCACCGACGAAACCAGCTCCAGCCTCGAGGGAAACCAGGGCCTGGAGTGCAGCTGGAGCCCAGAGGAGAGCATCAAGTCTGGGGCTCCAGGAGGAGGCGGAGAGGCTGAGGAAGAAGCCAAAGACAGAGTGACGGAGGTGCCGCTGCGCTCCAGCATTCTGAGGAACAGCATCCGCTCTCTGTCTCCGCTCCGACGCCACAGCTGGGGACCGGGGAAGAACAACGGAGGAGACGCCGAGATGAACCACAGGAGGTGAGACTGCGTTATACACAATCAGAGAGGGCAAAAGTACACACATCCTTTACTCAAGTAGAAGTACAGATACTCGTGTTAAAAAATACTCTGGTGAAAGTAGAAGTACTGACTAAACTTCTCTATTCAAGTCAAAGTAAAGAGGCTTTGAAGTGTACTAAAAAGTACCCATAGCTAGCAGCTGCTTTAAAGAGTACCTGACCTCCCTTTATATCAATAGAACAATAATGTCATTGTTAGCTAATGAATGTTTCCATGCTGAACAACGGCAACATGACAACGTTTCCATTGGTCCCTCTTCTTTAGAGAAGACCAGGAAGTGATGGATACACGGATCGTGTTCCAACCAATAGGCACGCAGTGACTCTAAAGAATAATGACCACGCACCAACACACATTCAGACTAAAGGAACCAGCTGTTTGGGAAATGAGAGAAGTAGAAAGTACAGGTATTTGAGTTCAACATGTAAGAAGTAGAAAGTACAAGTATTTGTGTTCAACATGTAAGAAGTAGAAAGTACAGGTATTTGAGTTCTACATGTAAGAAGTAGAAAGTACAAGTATTTGTGTTCAACATGTAAGAAGTAGAAAGTACAGGTATTTGAGTTCAACATGTAAGAAGTAGAAAGTACAGGTATTTGAGTTCAACATGTGAGAAGTAGAAAGTACAGGTATTTGAGTTCAACATGTAAGAAGTAGAAAGTACAGGTATTTGAGTTCAACATGTAAGAAGTAGAAAGTACAAGTATTTGTGTTCAACATGTGAGAAAAAGTTGTCACAAAGATAAATAGTGGAGTAAAGTACTGATACCAGAAGCATGTAATACAAAGTATTTGTACTCCACTACTCTGCACCCAATCACAGTATAACACCCAGTGTATTAAACATCTGCGGTATCAACCTGTCCAGTGAGGAAGCAGTCGTGTTGAATGTTGTTTGTTTTAAGGGGTTTCTTTCAGTAACCATGTTACATGTTGACATCGTTGCTCCAGGACAAGAGCAGAGTCTTGATCTCGGATAAATCCACTAGGCGTGATTTGTTTCTTGTTAAATGACCTTAAAGTGAGCTGACCGGTGGATTGTGTTGCCAGGTTAGCCGTTTCCAGTCTTCGTGCTAAGCTAAGCTAAGCTAAGCTAAGCTAAGCTAAGCTAAGCTAAGCTAAGCTAAGCCTCTCCTGGTTCAAGCTTCATATTGAAAGTGGCCCTGTGCTTCTTTGGGCTGTCCCCCCCTCTCCCGTAGTGTGTGATATAGGCTGTGGTGCATGCAAACGGTCGGCAAAGGCTTATACAAGGACAGAGTTTTAAACTTGGCAGACAATATTGTGAGTGACCTCTTACTTTGGACCGTTGCCATGCGGGCGGAGATATCGTCCCCCTCTGTTAAAAAAGAACAGATCTCGGCTGTCTTTCGTCCCGCAAGCCGTCACACTCCTGAATAAATGATGGCTAGGACGCACTGTTTACCCAGCTGGTCTGGCCCCCCTATTTCGCAAATGAGGGCCTATAGGCGCCTTGTCATGTCTGCCGATATCTGGCTTTCTTATGTCTGTTTGTTTTAATCCGTGTCTGTGTTGTTGTCGGTGACGTGTCGTCTTATCTTTTGAAATGCCTCTGTGATGTGCTGCAACCCATTTTCCCCTCGGGGACAAATACAACCAATACTATTATACTGCAAAGGCTTAAAATCCCTGTGTGGGCGGGACATCTCTAAGCTGTTGACCAATCACAACAGAGCCGGCCAGCTAACCAATCAGAGCAGACTGGGCTCTGGTTTCAGACAGAGGGTGAAAAGAGGAGCTGCAGCACAGGCAGCATGAGAAGAATAAAGAGCTTTATGTACACACGCACGCACACACACACGCACGCACACACACACACACACACTCACACACACACGAGAGACTCACACATGTACAGTAATCATCAGTTGACACTTCACGCCCACATGATGTCTCCACTCATGCCGAGCACATTAACAACAAGACCTCGACATCTTTATTGAAAAGCTTCCGGCGTTTCAATCCGCGGCTTCTTTATGATTTGTTTCGGTTCAATAGCCGCTTGGCTTTCGTCTGAGTCTTCCTGTAAAGCGGAACTGATGGGAGAAACAGATATATCTTCTGCGGCGTTTTGTATTACCGGAAATATATTAATACATTTCTTAATTAGCTCCAATATATATATATAATGTGCATCCATGATTTCTGCGACTATCTTTTCCGGAGTCACTTTTTAAAGAGTTTTCTTGTTCTTAGTGAGAAGAGTGCGATACACATTAAACATGCCAGCACAAGCTCCAGCCCAGGGGTGGCCAACCAGTCAGAGGTGAAGAGCCACGTTTTTAAAACCCAACGGCGAAGTCGCTTGCCATGAAACATGACACGGTTTCCTCGAGTTACGTCACAGATCTTACCGTGATATTTGTAACGTAGGGACTACTTTCTCAGGAGAACACCGTCTATAGGTCAGCCATCGGGCAACACACTGCAGTCACAATGTGTTTACGCCAGCGTCCGATAGCATGATTAGCACGTGGGCTATTTCCAAACTGTAGCATTCCTTAGAAAGGTTGAAGTTCTGTATCCGGTGTTCTGACGATCGAACCTCCACACTGCAGCAGGAAGTGAACTTAAACCTGTCTGTAGTGTTTATACTTACCAACGTGATGCACTGAGCACTTTTTATCCTTTCACATCCTCCTTATTTCACCGTCTCTCCGCCATACTGCCCTCCCATCACTCGATATCCATCTCCAGTCGTAGTTAGTTCCCTGTGTGTGTGTGTGTGTGTGTGTGTGTGTGTGTGTGTGTGTGTGTGTGTGTGTGTGTGGTGTGTGTGTGTGTGTGTGTGGTGTGTGTGTGTGTGTGTGTGTGTGTGTGTGTGGTGTGTGTGTGTGTGTGTGTGTGTGTGTGTGTGTGTGTGTGTGTGTGATGTGTGTGTGTGTGTGTGTGTGTGTGTGTGTGTGTGTGTGTGTGTGTGTGTGTGTGTGTGTGTGTGTGTGTGTGTGTGTGTGTGTGTGGACAGGCTTTATGATGGCAGATGTCTTCGTCCACAGGTGAGCGCTGCTCTGCGCTCTGACAGTCAGCACTGTGTGATCGTGTATTTGAGGTCGGTGATGTTTGAATCAGGGATGCTTTGATGCAGACGTTAAAAACCAGGCCATGGCTAAACCAATTGATCATCTTTCAGAGACATTCGAGGCTTTGTATGTCTTCATCAGTGCGCAGCTTACACGCTGGTTTGGGATCAGTTAGCGACATGACCCCGGTCTGAAGACGTGGATCTCTTCTCCCGACTGAATGTGTTGGCCGATGATTTGCTGGATCACGGCGTGGATCCGCAGATGAGAGGGATTTACGGGCGCAGCGGGGAGTTTCCCGGCGTCCGCCCAGAAGCATCGCTCATCCTGAAATGTAGCCGCGCTGTTCCTCTCCATAGCCGTTGTATTGGATTCTCCCGGCCTCTTGGTTCCCGTCACAGGTCGATGTAATGGGGTTCCTAAATCACAGCAAGCAGGAGGCTGATGTTGGGAGACCGTCAGCTGTAAATCTGATGTGACTCAGCGTGTGTGTGTGTGTGTGTGTGTGTGTGTGTCCATCACATCGCTTACATGTATTCACATCGCCCTCATCAGTTGAATTAAGCTACTTTTGTACACGTGTGAAATCTTAACTTCACATCGAGGTCCAAGAAAACGTATCTCTCATATTATTCAGGCCCTCATAGTAGGCCTGAGTGAGTCACTGAGCATTCACATACATGTCCTTAATCACCACCTGACGAGCAGTGAATGCACTTATGGTCAAATAAGTGCATTCACTCGTTTGTGCAGTCCGTGAGATGAAAGGCGCCGCATGGAGTCCACCATACAGGGGTCTGCTGGACCCGCTTAGGTTCACTCAAGAGTCGTTTAAATGTTGATCAGTCTTGTTCTGTATTTAGATGTCATTCATGTCAGAAAAAGCTGCTTCACAAAGGTCTGTAGAGCAGAGCCAAATACAGCAGACGTGTTGGTGCTGCTTGGTGAATGTTCTTATAGTTTTCTGGGCGTACAAGGCTCCAGAAATGTTCTGAGTTGTGCTGAGACTTAAGCTGAACATGATTTTGGAGATTTATAACCTCCATCTCCGCAGGATCGACACTGAACAGTTCAGCCATCTTTTTCTTCTTCTTCTTCGTCTTGACATTAAATTATAAACCATAATAAATCAAGTGTAGGTCTAGCCTCCCTATATCTGTGTGTGAAATTGCTCCATCCTCAAAAACACAAAACTAATACTAATACTTGGCAACGGCCTTCTGTTAAAAAAGGGAGTATTTACAGCAGCATTATAAAAACAAAATACTGCGTGGGTGCACACTTATTCTCTGTCTTACTGTTACATAAATCTAATGAATGTATGAGACTAAGTTAGCTTCATATCGCAATCAGTGATTAAGTGAATACTAAAGTTTCTATCAGGGTCACTGTCAGCCTGTCACTCATTATTTTCAGGAGGGGGCGGGGCTTGGAGGAACGGAGAGGAGACGGTGATCGCGGAAGCTTTCCTCCTGCCTTCACAAACTTTACACACGTATCGTCTGAAAATAGCAAGAGGGCATTCATACTCTGCGATCCAAGACTTGATTAAATCCACCAAAAACCTGACATGACGATAACGAGTGTTTTTGAAAAACTCAAATCCCTCCCTGTGTCTCTGAGCCGCAGCGACGCGGCCTGATTCAGAGCGGGTCATTCTGCTGCTGGTTCTGACTGGTGCTGCTGGAGAAACAGACCGCTCCGTGTGTGGTGCCGCTGTCACGTCTGTTCCTTGATCACTGTCACGGACTAATTTGATATTCGTGTGACAGAAACAATTCTAAAATAAAAAAAACTTTATTGTCCGGCCGCGGCATAAAAATCAAGAAGCAACCTTCCTACGCTATAATCGATAATCGAGCGGCGAGCTACTGAAAAGCTGCCCGCGAGCTACCGGTAGAATATTTTCGACGTGTTGGAGAGCCCTGGTTTACACAGTCACGTGTGGGGACTCGCCTCCCTTATGGGGACAAAATGGAGGTCCCCATGAGGGGGATCATTCATGTTAGGGTTAGGCATGTGTTGGTTATGGTTAGGATAAGTCTCCAGGAAATGCATGTAAGTCAATGTAATGTCCCCTGAAGTGATGTATACATGGTGTGTGGGGGTGTGCGTGTCAACAGGTGTGTGTGTGTGTGTGTGTGTGTGTGTGTGTGTGTGTGTGTGTGTGTGTGTGTGTGTGTGTGTGTGTGTGTGTGTGTGTGTGTGTGTGTGTGTGTGTGTGTGTGTGTGTGTGTGTGTGTGTGTGTGTGTGTGTGTGTGTGTGTGTGTGTGTGTGTGTGTGTGTGTTTGCAGCAGTAGCAGGTTTGATTAGCCAGAGGGACTCTCGGGTCTACACAACATGTGTCCCGAACAGATCCATATCCACAGTTTCTTGATTTCTCTTACGTACATTGCCTTGTTTTTATGCTGCTACGCAAAACATTCACACATCGGGATCAATAGAACTATCTTTCTATCATATCCTTCAATGCTGGACCTGGACATGTTATTCTAAATGGAAAACCAATTAATCAACATGAATAATGATGGGTAAGATAATCAACCTCTCAAATATTGTGAATGGAGTCAATATAAAAACAATGGCAATGTCTCCATCTTTACTTACTTTACAAAGTGTACAGCTCCAACTCAAACACAGCCCCTGCACCACTTTCACAGCTGACTTCTTTTAACAAGTTAAGGTTTATTTACAATTATTCAAAACAAAGAAACGGTGATGAACGTCAGCGGCTGCGGCTTCCTTATGTGTGGTCAGGCATTTCCTTTGAGACGTAGAGTCTCACTCATAAACATATTCTTTAAGCGCTTTACATGGTAGAGACCTCCCTGTGGATGTCTCTCCTCTGGCTTGCCCAAAATACGTTCCCTTACTTCGTTTCCTTTTCTTTCTCTTACTTCCCATCCTATGTGCACCTCGGTCGCTTGTGTTGTGTTGATCTGTTTGGTATACATATGGCCCTGTAATGTATTGTTCAGATAGAGCATGAGCTTTACGTAACCTCCGTCCTCGTTCTGTCCCCACAGCTACAGCCTGGAGGGTCTCAGCGGGATCCAGGAGGACCCGAGGGGCCCGGTCACAGCTCAGAGGCCCCTCCGAGTGCTGGAGCCCTCGAGGAGAGGAGACTACCGGGGATCACTGGTGTCGCTGAGCGAGATCCAGGAGGAGCAGAGGGTCAGCACACGCACACACACACGCACACGCACACACTCATACACACACACACACACACACACGCACGCACGCACACACACACACACTCATACACATGCACACACACTCAGAATCAGAATACCTTTATTCGTCCCACAGAAAGGGAATTTACATTTGTTACAGCAGAAAAGAGCCAAAGACAGCTCTCACACACACACACACACACACACACACACACACACACACACACACACACACACCCTTATGTCCCCATAAGGAAGGCAAGCCCCCACACATGACTGTAAACAGATTTAGGTCCCCACAAGGATAGTAATGCTAGGACACACGCCCGTGCACACACACACACACACACACACACACACACACACACACACACCACACACACACACACACACGCCCGCGCACACACACACACACAGACAGACAGACAGACAGAGATTCACACACACGAACACACGTATATCATATTTTATTGACATGTAAATAGACATCTTGCACTATTTTGTATTTTATTATATATGCCGTGTTCGTAAAGCTCGTACACAAACAACAACACTCGTAACATGGAGGGGAACTTCAGCAGATTAGTAAGAATTAATAAACATGCTTTCCTCCGGCGGCTCCTCGTCAAAAAGCATTCATTGAGTTTCCTGTTTCCTGTTTGAGCGGCTGCTCGACGTAAAGACACAGCTTTCTAAATGCGCTTCTCATTCATTATCGTGCCGTCTTCATGAACAAACACGCCTGAAGTCAGCGGTTGAGTTCAGTCGGGGCTCCTATTGGATGAGAAGCGCTCCATGAACACAGTGTTCTGGTTCCTCTTCTGAATGCGCTGACTTTGACTGAAGTGTGTTTGGGTGCAGAAATCGAGGCGCTATCGGCCCCTGAGGAACAGCTGTCCCCCGATGGCCCTCCCGCTCACCAAGTCTGTGTCCATGCTGGCCATCAGCCAGAGAGACCTGGATGGTGAGTGAACGTCATGGTTACCCCCTGTCATCATGTCTCTGTAACCTGCCTTCCAATCTGAAGATATCAAAATGTATATCAATATATCTTATAAATGTTGTTAGCGTTGGCGAGGTTATACCTTTATATTCGTAGGTCTAAGAATAACACCTGTAACAAACTAAATCTGATTTCTCCACCACCTTGTAGGCTAGGTTCATGTTTCCTAGGCCTTACAGTGTCTCTGTACCTGGACATGTCTCCCTCCTTCTCCCCACTGTGTATATAACATTTCTTAATTGTATTTAATAAGTGTCCTGCTGTCTTTCTGTCTTCCTTCCTTCCTGCCCCCCCCCAGCTGTGGGACACCTGAGGCGTAAGAGGAGAATTTCTTTCTCTTTCAACTTCCCTCCCCTCATCAAATCTAAGTCTCAGTTCCTTTATGGGGAATCTTCATCTAGTGATGATGAGGACAACCTGAGTAAGTGATGGCCTGTAGACGTAGCAGCACTAGAGAATAGCTGTGGTGTTAGAGCGTCAGTAGTTTCCTATCTGGACCGAGTGGAGGACCCAAAACATTAGGAAGCAAGTTCATGTCTTTGACAAAGATGGGACCATTGGGTTTAAGATATAAAACCTAAGACAATGATACCTCATTCACACCAGCGGTGTTTCAGGGCCGGTTCGGAGCTGGAGCTTGAAAAGCACCGGGTTTTCCTCGTCACACCGCAGCGGAGCAGCCTCTGAAGCTGCGGCCCCACGAGGACGAATTCGGTCATTTGCGTTACTGTTTAGTGTCATATAGACCGTTCGGCCGCACGAGGACGACCGAATATGGCACTAAGCGACTGAGGAAACAACAACGGGTCCCAAGGTGGATAGAAATGCATACGCCACTCTCTGGGGGGTCCAACGGCTCCGTGTGTGCGCCCTATACGGACATTTTCAGATCACTGATAGTGATTGCGCAATAGCCCCGCCTCTCCCCACCTCTTCTGCTCACCTCCGCTTACCCCGCGCCAGTGCTGAAGTGTTTCGCCACCAACAACAACAACAATGGCGGATCGCAGAGTTGCTATCGTGCTCCGGACGCTATTGACCATGCTACAGTTGTTTGTGCAACATCTACAGCAATAATGATGAGGCAATAGCCCCGCCTCTCCCCACCTCTGCTGCTCACCCCCGCGTCAAAGTAAACTGCACCCTGAATTCAGATTATTTATCTTTCTCTCGCGAGTGAAGTCTGACAGGACGGAGACACGCAGCTCTGCTCACCTGCAGCTCCTCCCGCTGCAGCAAAACACACACTTCAAGTCAGATCATCACCCTTAGCTATTTTAATTACCTCTCAAACTCCCTAAACTAGTTATAAATATGTTTATTTATACTGTCGGCCGGGTCACTCATTACTGGATCAGCTGCTGCATGAGACAGACACTGGCGCTGTCCGAAGAGAGGGAGGAAAAAGAGAGGCTCCGTGTATTTTATCATTATATTATATAGAGTCGTTTTTCATTTGTTTTAAAGCTCAATAAATAACATAGAAGACCTTTGACCGGCACTTTTATCATTTTGTCCGGAAGATTTAAACTTTAATACACGCTGACTGGCGAAAAACTCTGCCCGGTTCCCTCGGCCCCCACCGCGGAGAATAAACAGAAGGGCAACCATGACAACCATGCTTCTTCGCTGCTTTTGTGGAGGAAGTTACAGCGCCACCTACAGGCTCCTGCATATGTACTGCAGCTTCTCCAGCGGTTGGAGCTAAACGGAGCGGTCTCGTGTGGACAGACACTATCCGGATAATTATTGCATGTGGACGGAAGCCGTTTGCGATTGCGTTTGCGTTAATCCTATGCGTTTAGCCGTTTTCGTCCTCGTGGGGCCGCAGCCTGAGTAGTGTTAATTTCGTCAGCTATTTTTTAATTTAGTCTTAGTCCTGTGTTAAATTTCCTTTTTAGTTGTAGTCATATTTAGTCACCTTCATCCTGTTTTTATTTAGTCAAGATTTAGTCGACTAAAAGTCTGAGCATTTTAGTCTTATTTTAGTCAAAGAAAACTAATTATTTTAGTCTACACTACCTCTGAGCTCCGGAATCCGGTTCGTTTCAAGCACCAACAAATTGTCCGGCCAGAGCAAAAGCACCGCATACATCGAGGCGGGGGCAGAGACAGATCAACTCCTGAACAACAACAACAAGCCCGCGTTTTATCCAGCTTGTACACAACGATGGAGAAACTTAACAAGAGTTTCAGAGTTTCTGCCAGAGACTGTATATATAAAGGTTTCTGCTCGTGGTGAAGCAACGTGTCTGCGTGTTAAGGTGGAACCTGAGCATTCACGTTGATCACCTCTCATTATAACTCAATATAAATCTATAAAACTATAAATATTAAACTTTACTTCACGTGTTCATTTGAGAACAGCTGTTTCATACCTGGGTGAGGGTTACAGTTCATTTAAATGAAAGATACAACGTTACTCCACACTCATGGTTCAGTCCACCTTAAGAAATAAGACCGACCTCGGAAGCAGTTGTGTTTTTAAAAAAAACTTTATTGACACGAGTCAATTGGCTGCAGATAGAGCCATAAGAGCAACTGATTTCATCCGCGCGGTTTCAATCTGGTCTAGCTGCGGCCGCGGCCAGTACACGGCGGTACACGACACGCCCACCTGACACGACACTACGGTGGCTGAGAGGCACCAACCGTTAAAAGCGAATTGACGAGATTTACATCATACAGCCCTTGTAGTATAGACATTGATTTTAATTTCTTACAATAGGAGATGTTTTGGGGTTTAGGAGGGAGGAAGGAAGATTAGGATTAGGTAAAAAGGTAGGGAGTGGTTAGGGTGGGGGGAAGGGAAGGGAAGGGTTAGATTGAAGGGAGGGAAGAGAACTGCTACCCGGGAACGTTCATACTGGGTAGTTTATTTAGTTTAAAAAAAATATCCAACGAGTTAGAGACCACAGAGGAAGTGTAGTACCGCCGTTTGGCCACAAGACTCCAGGGCGCACTCCTGGGGGCTTGGTTCAACCTCCACTGTCCGCGGCCGCAGCTAGACCCTTCTCAGCCACCGTAGTGTCGTGTCAGGTGGGCGTGTCGTGTACCGCCGTGTGCTGGCCGCGGCCGCAGCTAGACCCTTCTCCGCGGTTTGGCTTTATGAAGCAGGCACGCAAACGGTTACGTCATGACGCAAACGATGACGCAACGACGCATTACCAGTCGGACTCTGTGCGGTGTGAAAAGAGCCAGAGCTAAACCGAAGAACCGGTTCTGAACCTGAAAAGCTCTAGCACGGAGCTTGAACCGGAGTTGCGTTGGTGTGAAGGAGGTATGAGAGTGAGCTTCTGGTTAGATATGACCGTCCGTGTTCTCATGAGAATGATTTGTGCAGTTATCTGTTGACTGTATCCTATGATTGTTTATCAGTTTGTGTTTTGTTTTAATTTCCTGTTTTTCCTTCTTTCTCTGATTTGTGGAGTTATAATTGTTTTATGTATGAAACGATGTAGTATCATGTCAGCCCGGTAACCATATCTTTTCTCAAGAAGCAGAACAAGAAACACATGTGAGATATTTATATTATTGTTAGGGCCAGAGAAGAACGGAGGACCGATTATGATCGCTTTGGTTTTCATTATTAAGTTCTCCTGGAAGTACTTCACACGTTTGAAGGCCTTACCTTTTAAACTTTACACTTTTACATGTTCTATGTTCATGGTCGCGTTCTCGGACTCTCGCTAAAAACTCGCCCCCTTCAAAGTGGCCAAAAGGCAGCCCCTCGTTCAGGTTCTACCTACACCAGGGGTGTCAAACTCAAGGCCCGGGGGCCAAATCCGGCCCGCGACTTCATTTTATGCGGCCCCACAAGAGCTTGCAAAGAACGGTTACAGGCTGATTTACAGAAGCACACAAACTACATGTCCCACAATGCATCTCTCATTTGACTTTTTTCTCAGAATTAGACTTTTATTTCAAGATTTCACTTTTTTTAATCATTTTGGGACATGCGCACTGAAGAGACTTGCAATTATTTGCCCTAGACTTCTGCTTTCAGACGTAGTTAATTATGAAGTTATTACCCTGTCCGATAATAATCCAATGCAGAGGCAATAACATTTATATATATAACATATTTATGTATGTATTTTTATATAGTCTTAAAGTTACAACCATAATGCTGATGTGGCCCGTGGTGAAATTGAGTTTGACACCCCTGACCTATACATTTGAAATGTGGTAGCTATATGTAGCACGGTGAGATGCACAAGAAAGCCTCTTGGAGTCGTGCCGTAAACTCAACAGGAAGACGGACATTTTTTATTTCTTTTACAACTTTTGGCCAATTTCTGCACTTTTCACATGCACAAACAAACAAACAAAATTGACTTCAAATATGGCCAGTTCTTTCTCGTTGCCCCAGTAGAAACACAGACCCCACGTTTCCGTCATCATCCTGGTTAAGATGTGCCTCTCTGATGCAGAGCAGCTCAGAGGAGAGAGGGAAGGTGTATAGCTACGTTTAACGGATTCAAAAGAACGTGTGGTGATTTCTGGGCAAAGCCTGCAGCGTTGGCCTCGATGTGAAATCAGAGAGAAACACTACGAGGTCAGAGGTTAAGTAACCGATAGCAACAGTTTGGCAGGAAATCTGACCTTAAAACACTGCATGAAAAGGAAAAGTGTGTTTTGAGAGTTCACGATGTGTTGCTGTCAGATATGTGTGGGAGCCGGTCTCCAGCAGCCGTTAGGGTCCCGGCACCGGATCAGAGGAAACGCTTTGAACACTCTGAGCTCCGGCTCCTGGCCGCGGTGAGGGTCCGTCAGAGCCGCTCTGTTATTGGCTCACACACAGCCATACACACATACACACACAGCCACACACAGCCACACACAGCCACACACACACAGCCACACACAGCCACACACAGCCATACACACAGACACACACACACACACACACACACACACACACACACAGCCACACACAGCCACACACAGCCACACACACACAGCCACACACAGCCATACACACACAAACACACACACACACACACACACACACACACATCACACACACAACACACACACACACACACACACAGCCACCACACACACACACACACACACACACACACACACAACACACAGCCACACACAGCCACACACACAGCCACACACACACACACACACACAGCCACACACATGCTACACACACAGCCACACACACAGCCACACACACACACACACACACACACACACACACACACACACAGCCACACACACAGCCACACAGTGAGAGGAGCTAATGCTAACACCTGGACGCTACAGGTAGCTGTTGAAGGACAGGAGGGTGTGCATTACGCATTCATCAGCCAAAAACTCACATATTATACTTTTATACATTTTTTTTGTATATTTTTTTGTGTATTCCTATTTTTACATCACTTTTTTTATTCTTTCACATCATTTTAGGATGTTTTTTTATTATTTCCAGACATTTCCCCAGTCATTTTTAGAGATTTTATTAAATGTTCAATTATTATATTAAATATTAAATTATTTACGACACTTTCTATGCAACTTTCCATTTTATTACCACATTTTTGGACATTTTAACAAATGTTGGAGACCTTCTCCCATGTCCCATTTGTGTCCACTTGACCGTCTCCTCCATGATTTCCTGCTTGGGTTTTTTTTTTTTTTTTATCATGTTCTGTTTTGTAGCTTTTATTTTATTTATTTTTAATTTAGTTATTTATTTATTTATTTTTTTAATTGTACGGTGTCCTTGGGTGTCATGAAAGGCGCCTAAAAATAAAATTTATTATTATTATTATTCTTCCAGATGAGCAGCTGCACGTCCTTAGAGCTCTTTGATAGTAGGATTAAGTGAATATGTATATTGACATCATATATTTGCATTGCACTTTTTGCCCTAGCATTAATTACATTTTAATCTGGTATTCAAGGTATTTTTTAACGTCTCACCTATACGTCTAACTCACTCAAAGTTCAGGTGAATAGAGAACACCCTGGTGGTAAGTGCGGTCAACCTCAAGCTGCGAGTGCACTCAGAGGGAGAACTTCCAGAAACACAGTAAATAAAAAACGTCTCCAGTTTTTTTTATTTGTTTGGTTTTTTAATGAATCTTTGCCGCTGACTTCCTCTCTCATTTCTCTCCAGGTATGAGGTCGTTTTCCAGCGCCTCTGGGTCACTAGCATACAGGTCGGTCCAACACACACACACACACACACACACACACACACACACACACACACACACGGCAGCTGCACCTTTTATAGTCCTATAAATGCACTTTCTCTACAGGACCTTTATAGTGCTGTAAAGAGCTGCTTCAGGAATGTGTGAACAGGTATGAATGCAGCTGTACGAGGATATATATTAAGTGTGTGTGTGTGTGTGTGTGTGTGTGTGTGTGTGTGTGTGTGTGTGTGTGTGTGTGTGTGTGTGTGTGTGTGTGTGTGTGTGTGTGTGTGTGTGTGTGTGTGTGTGTGTGTGTGTGTGTGTGTGTGTGTGTGTGTGTGTGTGTGTGTGTGTGTGTGTGTGTGTGTGTGTGTGTTGCAGTATATCAGAGGAGGAGCCCGGCCCTCTGCGCAGCGACGCGGATGGAAAGAGTACGACGAAAGTCAGCCGGACGTTCAGCTACCTCAAGAACAAGATGTACAAGAAAACCAGGGTACGAGTTTCATTATCCTTCAACCATCTACTGTCCCCTGCAGACTGCGCTGAGTCCCATGTGAAGTGTGTTGCCCTTAAACAAGCCTCCTTCAAAGAGAAACTCACACACTTTCAAAATGCATTGATCATTTATTCTGCATGTTTTACATATATGTTGACCATACATATTTTCGATCTATTATTGGACCTATATTTCAGACATTTTACATATTTTCCATCGTTTATTTATATTATTATACTTTTGACATTTTGCACATATTATTCAGACATTTTATTACATATTTCCCCAAAGAAGTCTCCCATGTTTCAGACATTTTTAATTATATTTCAGAGGTTTATTCACATATTTATAGGGAATTTTTTCATGTATTGTTTCTAATATTTATTTTCAGACTTTTTCCATTTGCTCTTCAGACATGTGATGGCATTTTGTGATGACTTATTTTTAGGAAATGTTTCAATTATATATCAGACATTTCCCACATATTTAATTACATTTAGTACTCAGAGTTATTACATAATGATAGGACATGATTTGAACACAAAACTCAACACCGCTATGAAACACTCAGTGGTGACATAATGCTGTTTGACATCAAGCCATTTGTGTTGCAAGTACAAAAAGGAGAAGCACACACTTCTTTGTGTGTGTGTGTGTGTGTGTGTGTGTGTGTGTGTGTGTGTGTGTGTATTGCTTTCTGTTTCACTGTCCCGTCTACAAGGACATATGATATGTTCTTTTAGTAAAATGACATCAATGTATGTGGATCTTCTGACGATGACAGACCTCAGAGGAAATGACCTTTTTAGGCAGGTTTATTTCTGCGTAGCGTCGGCACCATTTCATTAAAGCCAGAGCAATGACATAAGACTTACTTTCGCAAACAACAACACATGTTTCACCACTGCAACTGCTTTCAGTGTGTCTTTTGAGAGCCCATTAGGATTAGGCACCAACATATATTATGTTAATTAAACCGTCAATTTAGATTTTAAAATGACCCTCATAAAAAGTCCTGTTAAAGTGGGTCCAGGTATACGCTGAAACTGTGCGATAGTGCAGGCGTTGCAGAGAGACACGAACAGGAAGTGAAACAGGAAGCTGGAGCTGTGGTTTGTATAATCTCTTCTCTAACCTCAGTCTGCTTTTAAAGAGACAGAGCAGAGCCACGGGTCAGTCGTATGGATCGTGGGTTTGCAGATGACACAATTTAAAAACGTTGATGTTCAAATTGACACCTGGGTATTGGATTGCATCTATAACATACTGTATACATTACACATATTCAGGGACAACCAACGAAGCCACCTCAGCGACCGCAGACCTGTCACACACCACTTTCAGATTGAAATGGACTTTTTTAAATCAAAGATATGAAAAACATTCTCTCTCGATTTTTGCAGTGTTTGCTCGTAATCCAGCCTCCTTGTTCACACGCCCTTTTCCAAACTGAATGCATGTTATTCCTATTGCTTTGGATGGTGAAAAAAAAAACCGAACTAACATACATTTGGGGAAGTTAACAGTACATGTTTTATCATTCATTCACATATCTGACGTTTTCCACACATGTTAGGACGTTTTTTTATTTCTTTGCACCTTTCTTGATATTTCTTCACCCATTGCTTTGCATGTCAAAGGTCTGGAACTCCTCCGTAGACACTGCTTGTGGAAACATGTTAAAGATGACAAAGCTACGTCGAGTTGTGCTTCAGTTTCTCCACAGTCAGTGTTCTGTAAGAGGGTGTAGTGTGTGCAGTTTTGAGACAGCATCTGCAGCAGAGGGTCATTGCAGAAACAGGCTCACTTCCTCATCGCCTTTCTCCTGATGGAGCCTCACAGCTGGAAGCAGACACACACACACACACACAGACACACACACTCACACTCACACAGACGGAGAGGGATGTTGTACAGGAGGTTCGCAGGGAGCCATGGCTTCTCACTGAGGTGGAGATGTTGGCTGGAGGTAGGCTAATATAGTTCATAGCTCGTTGCAGCCGTACGAGCCGACGTCTTGTCTTCCAGTGAAGTCGTCGCCGGTTAAAGTGTCCTTCACTCTTTCTGTTTGAATCTGTCGTAAGAGGTTACTTCTGAATGCTTGTGGCCAAAATCTAAACGAGCTAAAAAATGAAGACGGCAGTGGCAAGGTTCCTTTTTCAAGTATGTTTGCTTAATTCAGTTGTTTAAATGTCGCTGGTGGTTACTCCTGTTCTGAATGCTTTTAGCCATGATATAAAAATCCTAAAAAATGTATTAACTTAAAAATAATCGGTCGTCCTTGCTATATTTGTGAAGCATCATATTTAAAAGAAAAGCGATTATTGAAATAAGATACTGTGGTTTCTAGTTTTTGGAAGTGTTAGACCAGCTTTGGTTAAGCAGCTGTTGCAGGAAGTGAGAATGAGGAAGTATTCACGTCCTTTACTTCAGTAAAAGTCACAATACGCGTTTCAAAGACAGCTTTTAAAAGACAGATTGTGTAAAAGTACAAAGGTGTGATCAGAAATAGTAGACAAAAGTCAAATGAAAATAAAAAGTACTTAAAGAAACTTCATGTGTCATATATTATTAAATGCATGACATTATAATATTTGTAGTGTTGGATTAATAAAGTGTTTTCCTGTTCTAAATAATAATTCTTATTCAAGTCTTCAAATGCTCTACTTTAAAGAGTCCTCTCCTGCTGATGTTCAGGTGTATATCAGTATGTAGTGTCTCTACTTTAAAGAGTCCTCTCCTGCTGATGTTCAGGTGTATATCAGTATGTAGTGTCTCTACTTTAAAGAGTCCTCTCCTGCTGATGTTCAGGTGTATATCAGTATGTAGCATCTCTACTTTAAAGAGTCCTCTCCTGCTGATGTTCAGGTGTATATCAGTATGTAGTGTGTCTACTTTAAAGAGTCCTCTCCTGCTGATGTTCAGGTGTATATCAGTATGTAGTGTCTCTACTTTAAAGAGTCCTCTCCTGCTGATGTTCAGGTGTATATCAGTATGTAGTGTCTCTACTTTAAAGAGTCCTCTCCTGCTGATGTTCAGGTGTATATCAGTATGTAGTGTCTCTACTTTAAAGAGTCCTCTCCTGCTGATGTTCAGGTGTATATCAGTATGTAGTGTCTCTACTTTAAAGAGTCCTCTCCTGCTGATGTTCAGGTGTATATCAGTATGTAGTGTCTCTACTTTAAAGAGTCCCCTCCTGCTGATGTTCAGGTGTATATCAGTATGTAGTGTCTCTACTTTAAAGAGTCCTCTCCTGCTGATGTTCAGGTGTATATCAGTATGTAGTGTCTCTACTTTAAAGAGTCCTCTCCTGCTGATGTTCAGGTGTATATCAGTATGTAGTGTCTCTACTTTAAAGAGTCCTCTCCTGCTGATGTTCAGGTGTATATCAGTATGTAGTGTCTCTACTTTAAAGAGTCCTCTCCTGCTGATGTTCAGGTGTATATCAGTATGTAGTGTCTCTACTTTAAAGAGTCCTCTCCCGCTGCTGTTCAGGTGTATATCAGTATGTAGTGTCTCTACTTTAAAGAGTCCTCTCCCGCTGATGTTCAGGTGTATATCAGTATGTAGTGTCTCTACTTTAAAGAGTCCTCTCCTGCTGATGTTCAGGTGTATATCAGTATGTAGTGTCTCTACTTTAAAGAGTCCTCTCCTGCTGATGTTCAGGTGTATATCAGTATGTAGTGTCTCTACTTTAAAGAGTCCTCTCCCGCTGCTGTTCAGGTGTATATCAGTATGTAGTGTCTCTACTTTAAAGAGTCCTCTCCCGCTGATGTTCAGGTGTATATCAGTATGTAGTGTCTCTACTTTAAAGAGTCCTCTCCTGCTCATGTTCAGGTGTATATCAGTATGTAGTGTCTCTACTTTAAAGAGTCCTCTCCTGCTGATGTTCAGGTGTATATCAGTATGTAGTGTCTCTACTTTAAAGAGTCCTCTCCTGCTGATGTTCAGGTGTATATCAGTATGTAGTGTCTCTACTTTAAAGATTGGTTAGCTGGCTGGCTCTGTTGTGATTGGTCAACAGCTGAAAGATGTCCCGCCCCTTAGCCTATCATGTAAAATATGTCGAAGCCAATAGAAGTGCATAATGATGTCAATATGTTAAGGAAATAAACAAAGGAGTCCAATGGAGTGGGATTGTATCCTTTGCAGACCATTAACATGCACTAAAGCCTATAAAACACACTACAGGAAAGAGAACACCCGGAAGAAGTAGAATAGGGCCTCTTTAAACCATGCCGTATCTGAACGAGCTGCAGTGTGTCAGAACTCTGCGGTCTCCTCTAACCAAGAGGCCCGCGGCGGCCATTAAGAAAGCTGGAAACTCCACTTCCCCGTTTCCTCTGGGTCTGGGTGGAGGCTCTGGGATGCCATGCAGGAGAAAAGCAGCTCTGTTCTCCCGGCTGGGCTTCACGGCGATTATGATTCAGCTCTGCACTCAGAGATGACCAACAGCTGAGGATGACCTCGTTCTCAGCTGTTATGGAAAGGTCACAGATTTGATTCCCAGACAGCGAGTCTCCGTCTGGAGTCATGCTTCCTGAGGAGGAGCTGAACCCTCCCTGAGGTTTCATCATAAGGACGGTTGAGGAAGAGTAGCTGAGGAAACTACAAAATATAGGAAACTACATGATATAGATATCATATTTTATTACAGTCCGTCCTGTCAGGCCCCAAGCCTGTTTTTCAGGTTTCAGGCTCGAAAATGACATTCCCAGAACAAATGACCATATCTTCCCTTCGAAAAGGGGTACATTAATAATCTTTTCTCTCAAAGTAATGATAAACCTGTGAGTTGGATGTAGAAAAGTCAGAATCAATATAGATGTTTTTTATTTTAAAGAAAATTCAGATTGAACATGGTAAAAAACTGTAAATTATAGTGTCCGTCCAAAACATATGTTGTACTTATAGTGAAAACTAACCTTGAATGATGGTTTAGTAGACTAAAAGCATTAGGAATCCAAAGTACAACATATAATAAGTACCCTGTATCAAGATTGATGCAAAACAAGTGATAATTGACCTTTTTAGACAGATTTAGCCAAAAAAAAAACTCTTCTGGGGCCATTTGGGTGGATTTTCCATATCTCTGGCCCCCCTTGTTCGATGTTGACACGTGACATCTCTTTCTGACCGTCAGAGCCAATAGAATCCAAGGGAAATCGTCCCGCACACACATTTAAAAAAAAAAAAGTTCCGTCTGCGCATGCTAGCTTGCAGCAGAGGGGAGCAGGATATGTCCTGCTCTGATATCAAGCAACGGAAAAGCTGTTTTATTGTTTATGGATTATCAGAACAACAAAGAGGACGCAGTCACATTGGATTAACCTATGGATTAACTACAGCATCGTTTTGATCGTTTTAATGCCATTGAAGACCAGTTTAGACCAGACAAAGACGAAGGTAAGCCATGTTAGCGTTGTGGGCTACCTAGCGCCACTCGTTTTTGTTGATAACGTCGCGAGTTTGTATCGTTCAGTGTTGAGGTGGGCACCGTTAGATTCTGTGTCTCCTTGCGATCATAAACGATGTGTTGGATGTGGACCTAGGATAAGTAATAAGGGAGCTAGGAGTAATTATCAGTGCAGTAATAGCTTAGCATTCTTCGCTCAGGGGTCATTTAGATGCTTCTTATGAGACTTGTGTTTTTGTTTTGGTAAAAATGGTTTGTATCGTCAGTTAGCTGAGATTATTCCCGTTAATCTGGTATAACACATTGGTAGGTTCTTAAATATTAAGATCCCCTGAGACACAGTGTCGTGAAAAAAAGAAAAAAGAGTACCGCCGGCGGGGACCTTGGGGTTTAACAGTTTATGTCTTGTGTTCAAACCCCTTCCCCCACATCATTACTAGGTCGGTTCATACTGCTCTCTGTTGTGTATTTTAATTTATGTACTTCCTCTTTGTTTGTTGTTTGAATTGTACTTTTTTATAGAGAACTTTTTGAGTAGATTCTTACTCTATTATTATTTTTTGAAGATTTTAACTTCTTATAGTCATGCAAATATCCCTATTTTATTCATATTTTGTGTGGACATTATTCGTTGTTTTAGTTTATAATACATATGTTTATTTAATTAAATATTTTATTGGACAATTTATTTTATCGTCTTACGTTTATACAAATATTTCCCTTAAATATATATAATTTTTTATTTAATATAATTTATTTTATCTTTAATTTTATTTAATTTTTGATTGCACATTCTTACTTCAAATACATATTTTTTTCTCTATTTAATTTAATTTTTTTTATTCAACGTTTTACTTTAACTTGTCATCAATATCGAAACATCTTTAACTTGAACTTCTTATACTTATGTGAATATTTTTGACATTTATATTTCATTTTATTTCCATCTCAAATAGAGAATCTATCAAGCCCTTTGAAACTCTGATTTTGAGTTAAAGATTCTTACTCTATTATTATTTTATGAAGATGTTAACTTCTTATAGTCATGTAATTGTCATTATTTTATTTATATTTGTATTGCACATTATTATTATTATTTTATATACATATTTTAATATAATTTAATCTTTTTGTTGGAGAATTTATTTGATCTTCTTACGTTCATAAACATATTTTTATTTATTCGTATTTCTACTATTTTTATTATGTATTTAATTTTTGTATTGGACATTTTAATTGACTTTTCATTGTTAATATCATTTATTTTAATTTCTTTTTAATGTAAATTCTTACTTCAAATAAATATATTTTTCTCTATTTTATTTTATTTTGTATTCAACGTCTTACTTTAACTTCTCATCAGTATCATTATTTTTATTTCACATTCTAACTTCTACTTCTTATACTTATACTATATTTGTCATTTTATTTCCCTCTCAAATAGAGAACCTATCAAGCCCTTTGAAACTCTGATCTTGAGTTAAAGATTCTTACTCTATTATTATTTTATGAAGATGTTAACTTCTTATAGTCATGTAATTGTCATTATTTTATTTATATTTGTATTGCACATTATTATTATTATTATTTTATATACATATTTTAATATAATTTAATCTTTTTGTTGGAGAATTTATTTGATCTTCTTACGTTTTCTTCCTACTATTTTTATTATGTATTTGATTTTTGTATTGGACATTTTAATTGACTTTTCATTGTTAATATAATTTATTTTAATTTCTTTTTAATGTAAATTCTTACTTCAAATAAATATATTTTTCTCTATTTTATTTTATTTTGTATTCAACGTCTTACTTTAACTTCTCATCAGTATCATTATTTTTATTTCACATTCTAACTTCTACTTCTTATACTTATACTATATTTGTCATTTTATTTCCATCTCAAATAGAGAACCTATCAAGCCCTTTGAAACTCTGATTTTGAGTTAAAGTTTATTATAAAATTACCACTAATCAGATGAACTGATCCGACTCCCTTTAACATCCAAAGGTCTCGTAACGAGGCCATTTGTTGAGTCTAAATAAAGCATCCCTTAATAAGCGAAGCCCTCTGCTGTGCGCTGCATCTCAGTGATCATGGAAGCCGTCATGCTGTTATAGGTGTCTGTCTGACTGCCTGACTCTGATCTGTTCTACCTGTTTAGGAGAAGGAGAAGAAGAGCCGTCATGTTGTTATAGGTGTTTGTCTGACTGCCTGACTCTGATCTGTTCTACCTGTTTAGGAGAAGGAGAAGAAGAGCCGTCATGTTGTTATAGGTGTTTGTCTGACTGCCTGACTCTGATCTGTTCTACCTGTTTAGGAGAAGAAGAGCCGTCATGTTGTTATAGGTGTCTGCCTGACTCTGATCTGTTCTCCCTGTGCAGGAGAAGGAGAAGAAGAGCCGTCATGTTGTTATAGGTGTTTGTCTGACTGCCTGACTCTGATCTGTTCTACCTGTTTAGGAGAAGGAGAAGAAGAGCCGACATGTTGTTATAGGTGTCTGTCTGACTGCCTGACTCTGATCTGTTCTGCCTGTTTAGGAGAAGGAGAAGAAGAGCCGACATGTTGTTATAGGTGTCTGTCTGACTGCCTGACTCTGATCTGTTCTGCCTGTTTAGGAGAAGGAGAAGAAGAGCCGACATGTTGTTATAGGTGTCTGTCTGACTGCCTGACTCTGATCTGTTCTCCCTGTGCAGGAGAAGAAGAGCCGTCATGTTGTTATAGGTGTCTGTCTGACTGCCTGACTCTGATCTGTTCTCCCTGTGCAGGAGAAGAAGAGCCGTCATGTTGTTATAGGTGTCTGTCTGACTGCCTGACTCTGATCTGTTCTGCCTGTGCAGGAGAAGGAGAAGAAGAGCCGTCATGTTGTTATAGGTGTCTGTCTGACTGCCTGACTCTGATCTGTTCTGCCTGTGCAGGAGAAGAAGGAGAAAGATAAGGATGGGAAGGAGAAGGAGAAGAAGGCGATAAACGGACATCTTTTCTCCCCGCTGACCCCCGGGCAGGGCCAGTGCCTCCAGTGCAGCAAAGCCTTCAACAGCAAGGAGGCCTTCCTCTGCTCACGTGAGTCTATCTGTTGGTTGTTGTTGTTTATTCCAGCTCACTGTCATTGTTTGTGACGCATCGGGACTTCTGTTGCTTTAAGTTTAATAAAAGCCCTTTATTGTCAATCTTTCAGTTTGTGTGTACAGACAGAGAGATCGAAATACGGTTTCCCACAATCCAGAATACAAAAACAAATATGTATAAAAATATGTATATACCTAATTACCTATACATACACAATCAACATCGTTGGGATAAAGTGCAGCGAGGCGGTCGTTATGGAAAACCAAACACGGCCACATACTAAACACACTAACGACTCGACTCCCAATATACATTTTATTGACTTGAAAATGATCGTATTGCTTCCGCTAAGAAAAAAACTATGGCAACAACCACTTACAGCAGGGGTGTCAAACTCAAGGCCCGGGGGCCACATTCGGCCCGCGACTTCATTTTATGTGGCCCCACAAGAGCTTGCAAAGAATATAATATGTTTATTATACGGTTACATGCTACAGAAGCACGTTGCCCATAAACTACATGTCCCACAATGCATCTCTTTTTTCATAGAATTCCTTTTTCTCAGAATTAGATTTTTATTTCAAAATGTCACTTCTATTTCTTTTTTCTCCAGAATTTGGCTTTTCTTTTTAAATCATTTTGGGACATACGCACTGAAGAGACTTGCCCTAGACTTCTGCTTTCAGACGTAGTTAATTATGAAGTTATTACCCTATCCCATGATAATCCAATGCAGAGGCAATGATGTAATATAATACATTATTTTATATATATGATATATTTATATATGTATTTTAATATAGCCTTAAACTTACAACCGGCCCTTTGAGTGCAACCATAATGCTGATGTGGCCCGCGATGAAATTGAGTTTCACACCCCTGGTTTAAAGGACGAAACATTCATAGTTTGATATCTGTGTTTCAGTATGTTGCAATGTTTCAAACGAAAGGGCTCTTGTCTGAGCTTCAGGGTCATTTTGAAGTAGTGAAACTCTAAACTTGAATGCAACACAGACAGACAGCAGAACAGCTTGTGCATTGTTTGCCTCTGAAGCAGCAGCAGCAGCAGCAGCCCTAAAGAGGATGTTCTGTATTGCTAAAGCGTTTTGCTGGAAACCTAGAAAAAAGGAAAGGTCCTTAAAAGGAGAAGCAGCTCTGAGACGCATCGCAGTCACAATCTGACTCAGAAACAGCCTCTTCTTGTTCTTGTTGACATCTGTTTGGTGACGGTGTTTTGGGGATGTGTGCAGATGTGTGGCTGCTGTCCATTCAACAGAAAACACTGATCCTTTGTGTGGGACTAGCTGGAGCGAGTTAGACGTCCACAATAAACTGCAAAAAACCCAATAAAACCATTAAAGAGCAGAAACACGCCGCAGGAATTTCATCTGGTTTTACTGTGCACGTCATAATTAGAGACAATCAACGTTGTTCTTGCAGCAACAGAAGTCAAATGTCTCTCTGACGGTGCGGCTGCTGCTTTCTTATTTCACTTCCAGATAATCTATTTCTCAGGCTGTGCGTCAGGGATGATGTAACCCGCACAGCGGACATGTTGTTTGACAGGAAACATGTCTGTCAGTGGTTTGCAGCATGTCTGTGAAACTCACCTGGAAACAAGCTGCTGTTGATCAATCGCTCTTTACCCGTCGAGCTGCTTTCAAATGAGGAATTGGTGCATTTCAACTTAAAGGGGACCTATCATGCAACATGCACTTTGTGATGTCTTTTCTACATAAATGTGTCCCCGGTGTGTCGGGAACTTACGCAGCGTCAGCAAATAAAACCCTCTCTCTTTTCCTCCGTACCCAAATCTCTAAAAACGGGGAACAACGGAGCTGATCCAGATTTGAGTCCGATATGACGTAATATCTGAAATGCAGACCCACGGCCCAATCAGAAACGCTGCTATCAGAAACAATGCCCGACTGTTTTGGACGTAATATGGTCTGTGTTTACATTAGCATCGCTAGCACTCAGAGCTAACCTGTACTGGAGAGCATGTGTGTGAAGAAGCAGGAAGTAGAAAGGAACTCACCTTGTGGTGTAACCGGCAAGAGAGAAAGCCTTTGAGCTCCAGACTGTTCCAGAGCCTTGATAATCCATGATATGGCGTTTCATCACGGCAGCTTTTAGTTTAGACGGTAGCTGCCTATTATTTATTTTAAAGCTTTATTCCCCAAACAGCACTTTTGAAACAGGAAGTGAAACAGAGGGATATGAGGCGTGGCTAGAATGATCTGTTTGGTATTTTGAGCAAAACACTTCATAGACATGTTTTTTATATATCTGTATATATCTGAGACGTCTGCTATTGCCTAAAAATAGCATGATCGGTGACCTTTAAGGCTGGCGACAAAAAGACAAAAACAATTCAACAAACATAAATAAATGTTATACCCTTTAAATAAAATAAACTTTTAACACATTACCAATAAAATAGGATAACTTGAACACACTGAAATTGATGATTATAAAATATGTAAATGATCCAATGTTAATACTTTAAAATGAGGGATTGATAACGTAAGAATAGAAGATAATACAATTGATAAAAACAACTATATATAGGAAATCACTTTACAACTTGTGTTCAGCGAAATATAATTAAAATGTAATGCAAAACATGTGTATAAAAACATGGACAATATACCATAATAATAAATCATAACAATTAATATATATATACTTTACTTTAATACCATAAATAAAAAATGAGGATTACATTTTAAACAGTAACATAATTAAATCCAATTTAAAAAGAAACGTCTATAATAAACCTCTTAATTAAACGCCTAGCTTCACAGTTAGGTTTTCAGTTTTCAAAACGTATTCTCCTCCTTATTTTGCAACAGCCAGTTAGTTCTCCTTCTTCAAAACTCATATTAAATAATATTAGAATATTCAGAGTACGGAATAAAGCTTGTCCAGAGACACGGAGGAATCAGATTTCAGATCAGATCTTATTTCACCGTCATGACCTTCTGTTCCAGATCGGCCATTTGAGAATGTTTATATAAAAGAAATGCTTCCCATGCTGTTCTGTGTGTGTGTGTGTGTGTGTGTGTGTGTGTGTGTGTGTGTGTGTGTGTGTGTGTGTGTGTGTGTGTGTGTGTGTGTGTGTGTGTGTGTGTGTGTGTGTGTGTGTGTGTGTGTGTGTGTGTGTGTGTGTGTGTGTGCGTGTGCGTGTGCGTGTGCGTGTGCGTGTGCGTGTGTGTGTCAGTATTACTCCTCGGTTGCATCACACGCTCGGTCTGTCTCTCGTTAGTGGCTGCAGGAGTTTCCTGGAGAGGAACAGTCAGAGTTATAGCTCCTCCTCCTCCTCTTCCTCCATGCTGATGTTCCTCCCTCTCTTTTCAGATTGTAACGCTTCGGTCCATAAGAGTTGCAGGGACTCGCTTCCAGTGTGTGCGAAGGTGAAGATGAAGGTGAGGTTCAGTAACTCTGAGTCGCTCTGTTTCCTGCAGACACTTGATGAACTCCTCCTTCATGACGTGTTGTTCTCTGCTTCTCTTTGTTGCCGAGCAGCAGTTCTCCATTCCAGACTCCGCCCCTTTCCCCACGGTCACCATGAGGAACAAAAGTGAGTTAGAAACACAGACCCTACAATCTGAATATACAGACAGTGGACCGAAAAGCTGTTTCTCTCCATCCCAAATAATACAAATATATAAAAAATATGTACATATATATATATATATATATACACACCTGTACTCCCACATATACTGTATCTTTATATACTCATACATAGACACGCATGCACACATTAAGACATGTGATGGGCATGAATATGAATATATTTTCCACATATGAGGAATTTGCTTTGGTACGTTTCAGAAACATTTAGGACTTGGTGTGGCTTAACTGCAGAACACGATTATATAACTGTATTGCTGTAAAATAATTGATAACAAATATTAATTAAAATAGAACAAGGATTTAATGATTAGGATTACATTTTACAACTTAAAGGGGACCTATCATACAAAATGCACTTTGTGATGTCTTCTCTCCGTCAACATGTGTCCCCGGTGTGTCGGGGAACCCACGCAGCGTCAGCAAATAAAACCCTCTCTTTTCCTCCGTACCCAAATCTCTAAAAACGGGGAACAACGGAGCTGATCCAGATTTGCGTCCGCTATGACGTAACATCTGAAATGTGGACCCACGGCCCAATCAGAAACGTTGCTATCAGAAACAATGCCCGACTTTTCTGGACGTAATATGGTCGGTGTTTACATTAGCATCGCTAGCACTCAGAGCTAACCTGTGCTGGAGAGCATGTGTGTGAAGAAGCAGGAAGTAGAAAGGAACTCACCTTGTGGTGTAACCGGCAAGAGAGAAAGCCTTTGAGCTCCAGACTGTTCCAGAGCCTTGATAATCCATGATATGGCGTTTCATCACGGCAGCATTTAGTTTAGACGGTAGCTGCCGGGTCCCGCATGAGCTCAGACCCCTCCTCTTTATTTTATCAATTAAAAAAAAAAAAGCTTTATCCCGAAATCAGCACTTTTGAAACCAGAAGTGAAATAGAGGGATATGACGCATATGTTTGGTATTTTGATCAAAACACTTCATAGACATGTTTTTAATATATTTGTATATATATGAGACATATGCTATCGCCTAAAGATAGCATGATGGGTGACCTTTAAATATACTAAAATAAGTTAACACATTTATGTAAAAAACGGTTTTAAACCTTAATAAAAGGCCATAAAACAATAATAACAAATTCTCAACTTTAATACAATAAGTCATTTATAAAATGACTACAAAACAGGATTACATTTAAAATCGTTAATACAATAAAATAAGTAAATTCAAATAAGTAAATAAAATGTTTGTTATTTCGTAGTTCTGTAGATTCACGGTGTGTTCGGGTCTTGTGTTTATGTTTTTGTTTTGCAGCTGCTTAAGTTCAGTATTTAGCTGAGGGGTAGAAACAGTCCTGGATGTTGACCTGCAGTCTCTCTCTCTCTCTCTCTCTCTCTCTCTCTCTCTCTCTCTCTCTCTCTCTCTCTCTCTCTCTCTCTCTCTCTCTCTCTCTCTCTCTCTCTCTCTCTCTCTCTCTCCAGCTGGTGGGACGAGGGAGCGTCCGTGGTCGGCCATCTTGTCTCCGGAGGACCACTCCTCCTCCTCCTCCCTCGGGCTGTCGTCACGGAGACACACTAGCATCATAGGTTTCCATGGCAACAATCTGTCCAAGAGTCTGTCCATTAGCAACATCGCCGGGTGAGCTTCACTCAGATTACCACGCTTCAATTCCCTTTTGATATTTGATTACAAGGAGAAAGAACAAAACAACTAAACATAATAAAATGTATTAAGTTAAATACAAACTCCAATACTAGTACAACTTTGCATCCTTAAAGTATTCAAATTAAAAGTACACATAATGCTGAAAAAACCCGTTTCGTGGTGGTTTTACTTTCATAGATTGTTGGATAGTGTTATATTTTGTCTAACACGACAGAACTCGATGCATGGTTATAACGTCAACAGAGGTATCATATCTTTAGGCTGTCTCTTAGTCAGAAGGACGCCTGTGTTTCTAACGTCTGCCATCTTTTATGTTTTATTTAATATTCCTATTTCTCCCTACAGTCCGGTGTTTGACGACATTCCCATCCGAGGCCTGCGGTATCTCTCCCAGTCCACTGACTCTCTGAACAGAACCAACCAGGTCACTGAGTCCATGGAGTCGCTCACTGACGAAGGTACACACACACACACACACACACGCACACACACACACACACACACACGCACGCACACACACACACAATGATATCCACTTTCCCTGTAATGTTTGAAATTGCACGTCAGTGTATCGCATATCTTCAAATATATAATCTATTGTTATTAAGTAACAATTATTTATTATTTACTGACTGGATCCTGTCTAAAGATATTTATATATGGAATTATTTATTTAATAAATAGATAATACAGCAGCTAAAGAAACTAAAAGTGTGTCTAAAGTTGTACACACAATAATCCTATGCTGTGTAATACAGATAACATCTGAACCGTGCATGTGTTTTGTTTCTTTAGGGACGGAGATGATGGACGGACAGCTGATGGGGGAGTTCGAGGCGGAGGCCAGGGAGATGGAGGCGGACTCCTGGAGTCTGGGTGCAGAGCAGGAGTATCTGCAGCAGCTGGACAAAGAGCTGGTGAAGAAACAGGACGTCATCTACGGTACAGAGACATGCATCTGCCCTTAGAGCAGCACCCAGGGTTCTTACGGTCACTAACAACCTGGAGAAGTCCTGGACATTCAACTAAAGTTGCATCAAATATAATTTATATTTTATCTAATCGCCGAAATATTAATACTATAAGGATAATAAATACTGTATCGTGTAGTAATGAAACGACGAGGTATTTTGCTGGTGAGAGAGTTTAGTAGCTTTAGCGTGTAGAAGCTAGCAAGCCTGCTATTTGATTTGTTTTAGAGGCACGACAAGTTTCAGATGCAGACCTTATTTTCCTGTTCCATGTTCAAGTACACCATGTTCAGTGGAACGCTGAGAAAGAGTCCTTTGTTTGGTCATGGACATTAGGTAAAGGTCATGGAGACGTAGGTAAAGGTCATGGACATTAGGTAAAGGTCATGGAGACGTAGGTAAAGGTCATGGAGACGTAGGTAAAGGTCATGGAGACGTAGGTAAAGGTCATGGAGACGTAGGTAAAGGTCATGGAGACGTAGGTAAAGGTCATGGAGAAGTAGGTAAAGGTCATGTAGACGTAGGTAAAGGTCATGGACATTAGGCAAAGGTCATGGAGACGTAGGTAAAGGTCATGGAGACGTAGGTAAAGGTCATGGAGACGTAGGTAAAGGTCATGGAGACGTAGGTAAAGGTCATGGAGACGTAGGTAAAGGTCATGGACATTAGGCAAAGGTCATGGAGACGTAGGTAAAGGTCATGGAGACGTAGGTAAAGGTCATGGAGACGTCATGAAAAGTAGGTCAAGGTCATGTAGACGTAGGTAAAGGTCATGGAGACGTAGGTAAAGGTCATGGAGACGTAGGTCAAGGTCATGTAGACGTAGGTCAAGGTCATGGAGACGTAGGTCAAGGTCATGGAGAAGTAGGTAAAGGTCATGTAGACGTAGGTAAAGGTCATGGACATTAGGTAAAGGTCATGGAGACGTAGGTAAAGGTCATGGAGAAGTAGGTAAAGGTCATGTAGACGTAGGTAAAGGTCATGGACATTAGGTAAAGGTCATGGAGACGTAGGTAAAGGTCATGGAGAAGTAGGTAAAGGTCATGGAGACGTAGGTCAAGGTCATGTAGACGTAGGTAAAGGTCATGGACATTAGGTAAAGGTCATGGAGACGTAGGTAAAGGTCATGGAGAAGTAGGTAAAGGTCATGGAGACGTAGGTCAAGGTCATGTAGACGTAGGTAAAGGTCATGGAGATGTAGGTAAAGGTCATGGAGACGTAGGTCAAGGTCATGGAGACGTAGGTCAAGGTCATGTAGAAGTAGGTCAAGGTCATGGAGACGTCATGGAAAATCATAGGTGAAAAAGTGTATGAATCCTGAACACCCCAAAAGCCCCATCCTCTCGTGTCTCCGTGTCGAGTGTCCTGCGGCTCAGAGCATGTAGGAAACCTCGCTCTCCCTTCTCGACGCAGAAACAGCTTTCTGAAAAGTGACATGCATAGATTTCTATTTGCAGAAATGTTGTCTTAAAACTGTAAAAATGCAAATCAACGCGTAGAAATGACAAACACAGCATTGTAGCATTCATAAATACAAACTGGATTCTCCGACGGACGATATGAAAGATATTTAATTCACTGGTTAAACTTCCCCTCGAACTGCTTTGAATATCTGATGGATCTAAACGCGCCTTCCGAAAGCTGCCGTCATATAATAATGAAGCTCTCGTTGAAATGGCTGTTCTCTGGTCAGTGTTTTAATAACTCTTCATGTGGAACAGTTTTATGTACAATAGAAAACATTATTATACAGTTGTAATAATAGAGGAAACAAGGATTTCATGTCGTGAAGCAGTAAAGTATAAATGTAACTCTGAGTTTCACTTCCTCGCTCAGAGCTGAAGGAAAGTACAAGTATCTCTAAAAGGTACAGTACTTGATCGTCTCGTCTCGTTCTGACCTGCTTAAACAGGCTGTTCTCTGATCAGTGAAAGCGTTTATAACCCCTCGTATGTAACCGGGTTTCTCCCTCAGAGCTGATGCAGACGGAGCTGCATCACATCCGCACGCTGCGCATCCTGTCGGAGGTGTACCGGCACGGGCTGCAGAAGGAGCTGACGCTGGAGCTGCAGACGGTGGAGAGGCTGTTCCCCGTGCTGGACGAGCTGCTGGAGCTCCACACGCAGCACCTCCTGCGCCTCCTGGAGAGGAAGAGGGAGAGCCAGCTGCAGGGCCACGGGGGGGGGGGAGCCATCCACCGGATAGGAGACCTCCTGCTGGGACAGGTGAGGGGGGGAGGGGCGTGAGAGAGGATGCATGGAGATATGGGAAATTGGACAACGCAAAAAAAGTCTAGAATTCGAGAGTTCATACGGAAACTTTAATAAGCTTTAAAAACACCTAAAAGTAGACGACTAAATACCGTTTAAAGATATCATACCTGTGGTTATGGTGCATATGTTGTATCACAAGAGCATAACAACGAAACACTAGAAACACAGTCCTTGTGATGAAGTGAGTAGGATGGGTTAGTACTTTGATTCATGCTGAACTATTCAACCACTCAAGGTCATCAAAGAGGATGCATGGAGATACGGGAGGTTGGACAACTCGAATCTGAAACCTGGGAACAGGGCTCGGACCCGAACAGGAAGTAGTATTCACACATCTAGGGCAGTGGTTCTCAACGGGTCAGGCCTCGGGACCCACTTTTTACTTGGTCAATAAATCGCGACCCAACATTTTGAAGCACTCAAATCTATTCAACAAAAGATCGTGCCGTAATATATACGCTTTGCAGCATACAATATTGATAAAAGTGAAGTACAGTGCATATATCCCTTCACAGAAATAAAGTATGCTTTTAGAAACAGCGTTAGAAAATCGGGCCTTCAAAATAAAAGTTTGACTTTCCCCCCCAAAAAAAAAAAATATAATATATATATAACGCCTCTAATGTAAGGCTCCCTTTACTTGATATCACGATAGAGCCCGACACGACCCGCCGACCCCTCACCTTTCTCCCATCTCATTCTGTTTACATTCGAACATGTGTTTTCATGCGTGTGGTATTCTGCTCCAGTTCTCAGGAAGCAACGGGGAGAGCATGAAGAGGGTCTACGGGCGATTCTGCAGCCGCCACAACGAGGCCGTGAACCTCTACAAGGAGCTGCTGACCAAAGACAAGCGCTTCAAAGCCTGCATCAAGGTGAGAACCTTCCTCTATCATGCTGTTTCTCTTCAATATATATACCTGTCTCTGATTGGCTGACACACCAACCAGATCATTGCAGCATTACCCATAATCCCCTCTGTTTCAGCCCTGATTCAAAAGTGCTGATTCTCTGTCTGTTACACATGTTGATGTAGAAGAGACGTGAAGAAGAGGGGACACATGTTGATGTAGAAGAGACATGAAGAAGAGGGGACACATGTTGATGTAGAAGAGACGTGAAGAAGAGGGGACACATGTTGATGTAGAAGAGACATGGAGAAGAGGGGACACATGTTGATGTAGAAGAGACATGAAGAAGAGGGGACACATGTTGATGTAGAAGAGACATGGAGAAGAGGGGACACATGTTGATGTAGAAGAGGGGACACATGTTGATGTAGAAGAGACATGGAGAAGAGGGGACACATGTTGATGTAGAAGAGGGGACACATGTTGATGTAGAAGAGACATGGAGAAGAGGGGACACATGTTGATGTAGAAGAGGGGACACATGTTGATGTAGAAGAGACATGGAGAAGAGGGGAACAGCAGCCCTGCTGCGTGGGCGTGTCTCACTAAAGCACTTGTTGTTTTCTGAACAGAAAAAGATGAGTAGCAGCATCGTGCGGAGGCTTGGTATCCCAGAATGCATCCTGCTGGTGACCCAGAGGATAACGAAGTACCCGGTGCTGATTCAGAGGATGCTGCAGCACACGAGAGGTGAGCTTCCTGTTCACGTGAGGATATGAATTATGCAAAGAGGAAGCTGCTTTTAATTGGGTTGCAGAATATTACACACGTAACCAAGCAGCCTGTCGTTAGGGGAGGAGATCACTAAATGTAAAACTTATTATATTTCATTACAAATTCAGATGTGGGAATATCACTAGTTGTTATCGTGGCTAAAAATAGTCTTTACTGCTGACTTGTAGGCCTTTCATTGACCTGTACTTCTCACCCTGCAGACTGCCTTATGCAGAACAAAACATGGATGAAGTTTTAATTATTAATAATAGAGAGAAACATGATGTAATGTCTTAAAGCAGTGGAGCAGGGGTGGGGAACCTGTTTCCTCTCAAGGGCCATTTCAATGTTTTCAACATCCTCCGAGGGCCGCTCAAATGATTGACCACCAAAACAGAAAGATATGGACACAAGATGTGGGCAAATGTATTTAGTTTCCTATGTGGACATGATTTAAGTGTGGGGGGGGGGGGGGGGGGGGCTAACCTCCTCTAGGGGGGTCCGGGGGGATGCTCCGGGAAGATTTTGTTTTTTAAATGTTGAAGTTAAAAGCGTCAATCTGGTGCACTTTGAGAGCAACATTAGTAGATCTATGGATACATCTCTCAACACCAGATGAAACAGAACTGGAAGCAGATTTTCTTTTTCTTTATGGATATTTTACAAATCACTCCCCTTTCAAACTGTATTCTTGTTTATTAATAACAACTTTTGTTACTGTCATAGTATTTTATACCTGTTTACTTTATTCTCTTATTTTTGTATAACTATAATGATCATATAAAGATGTGCCTTTACCTCACTGGCTGTAGAAAAAGCTTCTTATATTCGTTAGCATAGCTAGCTAACCAGATGCTAATAACAACACAGTTATTGACTGTATGCTCAGTGTGACGGATCGCCACTGGGCTCTCAGCTAATGTGTACGGCTCCTTATCGGTACTGCAATTTTTGTCCGGAGCCGCGTTCTGCTGCTCTCAGTCAGAACTGCACCCCTGTCAGACGAGACATACCACGTGATGACACGTTAGGCTCGTGTTGTGTTCAAGGACCCTGACCTTGGCCAGGAAAAACAGGCACTCGCTTGTTTAATTTGTTTGCGGTCTAGATTTCTTTAATTTTTTTTCTTTTTTGCGTGTTTATAAATTACCTCGAGGGCCGTACCAAATGGTCTCGTGGGCCGTATGCTGCATTAATTACACTCTGAGATAAAGAAGTGATTAATGCAGCACGTTCATCTCGCAAACTTAGCTTAGCATGCTAACATATCTCCCGTCAACGCTCGTCAGTTCCTCTGATCGCGGTACAGTGAAACCCGCGCAGCCCCTGGTTACTCGTTCTAGGGAAGCTCCTGGAAATCTGCATTCCTCACATAGTTGGACATATTTCGAGACGCATGAGACGCGTGTTGGACGGGTATTCGAACATGATAGCTGAAGCCGATTTTAAAATACTTCCCCGCGTGTTTTAATGTGATTTAAAGCAGATCTGGTCTGCTGGCCTCCCACTGTGTGCGACGCTCTAATCCTTCCCCCAAAGCCTGCTGATAGTCCTCTGTGGGATGGTGCAGCGCTGTGTTAATCCCCAAGGTGCTTTAAGGGGACTCCGCACAGTGGAAATACAACACACACCGTGGAAATAACACAACACACACAGTGGAAATAACACAACACACACAGTGGAAATAACACAACACACACAGTGGAAATAACACCACACACACTCAGTGGGAGACGGTGCCTCGGAGCAATGAAGTACAACTAAAGGAGGAACATATTCCACTTTGGGGGGGGGGGGGGGGGTCATGTCGTAATCCTTGGCTTCTCGTCTACATGCTGATTCGCCTAAACTAAATTAGACGGACCCTGTGTTACGAGCGCTTTGAGGCTAAATTAGTTTAAAATGTAATACAAGACGTGTTTTAGATTATATTTGTATTATTATTATTATTTTATGTGACATTATTTTTAGTGTATTTTTTTATTTGATTTTCCATTTTTATGAATTTAAAGTAATTGTTTCTTTTT